>NW_026776965.1:0-51659 GCF_030936135.1 Gavia stellata
TTAGGCTAAACAAGTTCAGAGCCCAAGTGTTTGTGGTTCGTTTGAGAGGTTACCAGTGGGAGATGAGGACCAGCAAGAGCTTTCAGGGCTGGCACCTTTAGTGTAGGAGCTATCGCTGGACGTTCGCAATTTTGTTGGTGAATTTTGGGCAGATTGAGCAGGAGAGGCTGTGTACGTTGGAAGTTTTAGTAGGCTAAACAAGTTCAGAGCCCAAGTGTTTGTGGTTCGTTTGAGAGGTTACCAGTGGGAGATGAGGACCAGCAAGAGCTTTCAGGGCTGGCACCTTTAGTGTAGGAGCAATCGCTGGACGTTCGCAATGTCGTTGTTGAGATCTGGCCAGATTGAGCAGGAGAGGCTGTGTACGTTGGAAGTTTTAGTAGGCTAAACAAGTTCAGAGCCCAAGTGTTTGTGGTTCGTTTGAGAGGTTACCAGTGGGAGATGAGGACCAGCAAGAGCTTTCAGGGCTGGCACCTTTAGTGTAGGAGCAATCCTTGGACGTTCGCAATTTCGGTGTTGAGCTCTGGCCAGATTGAGCAGGAGAGGCTGTGTACGTTGGAAGTTTTAGTAGGCTAAACAAGTTCAGAGCCCAAGTGTTTGTGGTTCGTTTGAGAGGTTACCAGTGGGAGATGAGGACCAGCAAGAGCTTTCAGGGCTGGCACCTTTAGTGTAGGAGCAATCGCTGGACGTTCGCAATGTCGTTGTTGAGATCTGGCCAGATTGAGCAGGAGAGGCTGTGTACGTTGGAAGTTTTAGTAGGCTAAACAAGTTCAGAGCCCAAGTGTTTGTGGTTCGTTTGAGAGGTTACCAGTGGGAGATGAGGACCAGCAAGAGCTTTCAGGGCTGGCACCTTTAGTGTAGGAGCAATCGCTGGACGTTCGCAATTTTGTTGGTGAATTTTGGCCAGATTGAGCAGGAGAGGCTGTGTACGTTGGAAGTTTTAGTAGGCTAAACAAGTTCAGAGCCCAAGTGTTTGTGGTTCGTTTGAGAGGTTACCAGTGGGAGATGAGGACCAGCAAGAGCTTTCAGGGCCGGCACCTTTACTGTAGGAGCAATCGCTGGACGTTCGCAATTTCGGTGTTGAGGTCTGGCCAGATTGAGCAGGAGAGGCTGTGTACGTTGGAAGTTTTAGTAGGCTAAACAAGTTCAGAGCCCAAGTGTTTGTGGTTCGTTTGAGAGGTTACCAGTGGGAGATGAGGACCAGCAAGAGCTTTCAGGGCTGGCACCTTTAGTGTAGGAGCAATCGCTGGACGTTCGCAATGTCGTTGTTGAGATCTGGCCAGATTGAGCAGGAGAGGCTGTGTACGTTGGAAGTTTTAGTAGGCTAAACAAGTTCAGAGCCCAAGTGTTTGTGGTTCGTTTGAGAGGTTACCAGTGGGAGATGAGGACCAGCAAGAGCTTTCAGGGCTGGCACCTTTAGTGTAGGAGCAATCCTTGGACGTTCGCAATGTCGGTGTTGAGCTCTGGCCAGATTGAGCAGGAGAGGCTGTGTACGTTGGAAGTTTTAGTAGGCTAAACAAGTTCAGAGCCCAAGTGTTTGTGGTTCGTTTGAGAGGTTACCAGTGGGAGATGAGGACCAGCAAGAGCTTTCAGGGCTGGCACCTTTAGTGTAGGAGCAATCCCTGGACGTTCGCAATGTCGGAGTTGAGCTCTGGCCAGATTGAGCAGGAGAGGCTGTGTACATTGGAAGTTTTAGTAGGCTAAACAAGTTCAGAGGCCAAGTGTTTGTGGTTCGTTTGAGAGGTTACCAGTGGGAGATGAGGACCAGCAAGAGCTTTCAGGGCCGGCACCTTTAGTGTAGGAGCAATCCTTGGACGTTCGCAATTTCGGTGTTGAGCTCTGGCCAGATTGAGCAGGAGAGGCTGTGTACGTTGGAAGTTTTAGTAGGCTAAACAAGTTCAGAGCCCAAGTGTTTGTGGTTCGTTTGAGAGGTTACCAGTGGGAGATGAGGACCAGCAAGAGCTTTCAGGGCCGGCACCTTTAGTGTAGGAGCAATCGCTGGACGTTCGCAATTTCGGTGTGGAGCTCTGGCCAGATTGAGCAGGAGAGGCTGTGTACGTTGGAAGTTTTAGTAGGCTAAACAAGTTCAGAGGCCAAGTGTTTGTGGTTCGTTTGAGAGGTTACCAGTGGGAGATGAGGACCAGCAAGAGCTTTCAGGGCTGGCACCTTTAGTGTAGGAGCAATCCCTGGACGTTCGCAATTTCGTTGGTGAATTTTGGCCAGATTGAGCAGGAGAGGCTGTGTACGTTGGAAGTTTTAGTAGGCTAAACAAGTTCAGAGCCCAAGTGTTTGTGGTTCGTTTGAGAGGTTACCAGTGGGAGATGAGGACCAGCAAGAGCTTTCAGGGCTGGCACCTTTACTGTAGGAGCAATCCCTGGACGTTCGCAATTTCGGAGTTGAGCTCTAGCCAGATTGAGCAGGAGAGGCTGTGTACGTTGGAAGTTTTAGTAGGCTAAACAAGTTCAGAGCCCAAGTGTTTGTGGTTCGTTTGAGAGGTTACCAGTGGGAGATGAGGACCAGCAAGAGCTTTCAGGGCTGGCACCTTTAGTGTAGGAGCAATCCTTGGACGTTCGCAATTTCGGTGTTGAGCTCTGGCCAGATTGAGCAGGAGAGGCTGTGTACGTTGGAAGTTTTAGTAGGCTAAACAAGTTCAGAGCCCAAGTGTTTGTGGTTCGTTTGAGAGGTTACCAGTGGGAGATGAGGACCAGCAAGAGCTTTCAGGGCTGGCACCTTTAGTGTAGGAGCAATCCTTGGACGTTCGCAATGTCGGTGTTGAGCTCTGGCCAGATTGAGCAGGAGAGGCTGTGTACGTTGGAAGTTTTAGTAGGCTAAACAAGTTCAGAGCCCAAGTGTTTGTGGTTCGTTTGAGAGGTTACCAGTGGGAGATGAGGACCAGCAAGAGCTTTCAGGGCTGGCACCTTTAGTGTAGGAGCAATCCCTGGACGTTCGCAATTTTGTTGGTGAATTTTGGGCAGATTGAGCAGGAGAGGCTGTGTACGTTGGAAGTTTTAGTAGGCTAAACAAGTTCAGAGCCCAAGTGTTTGTGGTTCGTTTGAGAGGTTACCAGTGGGAGATGAGGACCAGCAAGAGCTTTCAGGGCTGGCACCTTTAGTGTAGGAGCAATCCCTGGACGTTCGCAATGTCGGAGTTGAGCTCTGGCCAGATTGAGCAGGAGAGGCTGTGTACATTGGAAGTTTTAGTAGGCTAAACAAGTTCAGAGCCCAAGTGTTTGTGGTTCGTTTGAGAGGTTACCAGTGGGAGATGAGGACCAGCAAGAGCTTTCAGGGCCGGCACCTTTAGTGTAGGAGCAATCCTTGGACGTTCGCAATTTCGGTGTTGAGCTCTGGCCAGATTGAGCAGGAGAGGCTGTGTACGTTGGAAGTTTTAGTAGGCTAAACAAGTTCAGAGCCCAAGTGTTTGTGGTTCGTTTGAGAGGTTACCAGTGGGAGATGAGGACCAGCAAGAGCTTTCAGGGCTGGCACCTTTAGTGTAGGAGCAATCGCTGGACGTTCGCAATGTCGGTGTTGAGCTCTGGCCAGATTGAGCAGGAGAGGCTGTGTACGTTGGAAGTTTTAGTAGGCTAAACAAGTTCAGAGCCCAAGTGTTTGTGGTTCGTTTGAGAGGTTACCAGTGGGAGATGAGGACCAGCAAGAGCTTTCAGGGCTGGCACCTTTAGTGTAGGAGCAATCGCTGGATGTTCGCAATTTTGTTGGTGAATTTTGGGCAGATTGAGCAGGAGAGGCTGTGTACGTTGGAAGTTTTAGTAGGCTCAACAAGTTCAGAGGCCAAGTGTTTGTGGTTCGTTTGAGAGGTTACCAGTGGGAGATGAGGACCAGCAAGAGCTTTCAGGGCTGGCACCTTTAGTGTAGGAGCAATCCCTGGACGTTCGCAATGTCGGAGTTGAGCTCTGGCCAGATTGAGCAGGAGAGGCTGTGTACATTGGAAGTTTTAGTAGGCTAAACAAGTTCAGAGCCCAAGTGTTTGTGGTTCGTTTGAGAGGTTACCAGTGGGAGATGAGGACCAGCAAGAGCTTTCAGGGCCGGCACCTTTAGTGTAGGAGCAATCCTTGGACGTTCGCAATTTCGGTGTTGAGCTCTGGCCAGATTGAGCAGGAGAGGCTGTGTACGTTGGAAGTTTTAGTAAGGGCTAAACAAGTTCAGAGCCCAAGTGTTTGTGGTTCGTTTGAGAGGTTACCAGTGGGAGATGAGGACCAGCAAGAGCTTTCAGGGCTGGCACCTTTAGTGTAGGA
The DNA here is from genome assembly GCF_030936135.1 of Gavia stellata. Taxonomy (NCBI): domain Eukaryota; kingdom Metazoa; phylum Chordata; class Aves; order Gaviiformes; family Gaviidae; genus Gavia; species Gavia stellata. The sequence goes on from NW_026776965.1 coordinate 4,247, forward strand.
GCAATCGCTGGACGTTCGCAATGTCGGTGTTGAGCTCTGGCCAGATTGAGCAGGAGAGGCTGTGTACGTTGGAAGTTTTAGTAGGCTAAACAAGTTCAGAGCCCAAGTGTTTGTGGTTCGTTTGAGAGGTTACCAGTGGGAGATGAGGACCAGCAAGAGCTTTCAGGGCTGGCACCTTTAGTGTAGGAGCAATCGCTGGACGTTCGCAATTTTGTTGGTGAATTTTGGGCAGATTGAGCAGGAGAGGCTGTGTACGTTGGAAGTTTTAGTAGGCTAAACAAGTTCAGAGCCCAAGTGTTTGTGGTTCGTTTGAGAGGTTACCAGTGGGAGATGAGGACCAGCAAGAGCTTTCAGGGCTGGCACCTTTACTGTAGGAGCAATCGCTGGACGTTCGCAATTTCGGTGTTGAGCTCTGGCCAGATTGAGCAGGAGAGGCTGTGTACGTTGGAAGTTTTAGTAGGCTAAACAAGTTCAGAGCCCAAGTGTTTGTGGTTCGTTTGAGAGGTTACCAGTGGGAGATGAGGACCAGCAAGAGCTTTCAGGGCCGGCACCTTTAGTGTAGGAGCAATCCCTGGACGTTCGCAATTTCGGAGTTGAGCTCTGGCCAGATTGAGCAGGAGAGGCTGTGTACGTTGGAAGTTTTAGTAGGCTAAACAAGTTCAGAGCCCAAGTGTTTGTGGTTCGTTTGAGAGGTTACCAGTGGGAGATGAGGACCAGCAAGAGCTTTCAGGGCTGGCACCTTTAGTGTAGGAGCAATCGCTGGACGTTCGCAATGTCGGTGTTGAGCTCTGGCCAGATTGAGCAGGAGAGGCTGTGTACGTTGGAAGTTTTAGTAGGCTAAACAAGTTCAGAGCCCAAGTGTTTGTGGTTCGTTTGAGAGGTTACCAGTGGGAGATGAGGACCAGCAAGAGCTTTCAGGGCTGGCACCTTTAGTGTAGGAGCTATCGCTGGACGTTCGCAATTTTGTTGGTGAATTTTGGGCAGATTGAGCAGGAGAGGCTGTGTACGTTGGAAGTTTTAGTAGGCTAAACAAGTTCAGAGCCCAAGTGTTTGTGGTTCGTTTGAGAGGTTACCAGTGGGAGATGAGGACCAGCAAGAGCTTTCAGGGCTGGCACCTTTAGTGTAGGAGCAATCGCTGGACGTTCGCAATGTCGTTGTTGAGATCTGGCCAGATTGAGCAGGAGAGGCTGTGTACGTTGGAAGTTTTAGTAGGCTAAACAAGTTCAGAGCCCAAGTGTTTGTGGTTCGTTTGAGAGGTTACCAGTGGGAGATGAGGACCAGCAAGAGCTTTCAGGGCTGGCACCTTTAGTGTAGGAGCAATCCTTGGACGTTCGCAATTTCGGTGTTGAGCTCTGGCCAGATTGAGCAGGAGAGGCTGTGTACGTTGGAAGTTTTAGTAGGCTAAACAAGTTCAGAGCCCAAGTGTTTGTGGTTCGTTTGAGAGGTTACCAGTGGGAGATGAGGACCAGCAAGAGCTTTCAGGGCTGGCACCTTTAGTGTAGGAGCAATCGCTGGACGTTCGCAATGTCGTTGTTGAGATCTGGCCAGATTGAGCAGGAGAGGCTGTGTACGTTGGAAGTTTTAGTAGGCTAAACAAGTTCAGAGCCCAAGTGTTTGTGGTTCGTTTGAGAGGTTACCAGTGGGAGATGAGGACCAGCAAGAGCTTTCAGGGCTGGCACCTTTAGTGTAGGAGCAATCGCTGGACGTTCGCAATTTTGTTGGTGAATTTTGGCCAGATTGAGCAGGAGAGGCTGTGTACGTTGGAAGTTTTAGTAGGCTAAACAAGTTCAGAGCCCAAGTGTTTGTGGTTCGTTTGAGAGGTTACCAGTGGGAGATGAGGACCAGCAAGAGCTTTCAGGGCCGGCACCTTTACTGTAGGAGCAATCGCTGGACGTTCGCAATTTCGGTGTTGAGCTCTGGCCAGATTGAGCAGGAGAGGCTGTGTACGTTGGAAGTTTTAGTAGGCTAAACAAGTTCAGAGCCCAAGTGTTTGTGGTTCGTTTGAGAGGTTACCAGTGGGAGATGAGGACCAGCAAGAGCTTTCAGGGCCGGCACCTTTAGTGTAGGAAGCAATCCCTGGACGTTCGCAATTTCGGAGTTGAGCTCTGGCCAGATTGAGCAGGAGAGGCTGTGTACGTTGGAAGTTTTAGTAGGCTAAACAAGTTCAGAGCCCAAGTGTTTGTGGTTCGTTTGAGAGGTTACCAGTGGGAGATGAGGACCAGCAAGAGCTTTCAGGGCTGGCACCTTTAGTGTAGGAGCAATCGCTGGACGTTCGCAATGTCGGTGTTGAGCTCTGGCCAGATTGAGCAGGAGAGGCTGTGTACGTTGGAAGTTTTAGTAGGCTAAACAAGTTCAGAGCCCAAGTGTTTGTGGTTCGTTTGAGAGGTTACCAGTGGGAGATGAGGACCAGCAAGAGCTTTCAGGGCTGGCACCTTTAGTGTAGGAGCAATCGCTGGACGTTCGCAATTTTGTTGGTGAATTTTGGGCAGATTGAGCAGGAGAGGCTGTGTACGTTGGAAGTTTTAGTAGGCTAAACAAGTTCAGAGCCCAAGTGTTTGTGGTTCGTTTGAGAGGTTACCAGTGGGAGATGAGGACCAGCAAGACCTTTCAGGGCTGGCACCTTTAGTGTAGGAGCAATCGCTGGACGTTCGCAATGTCGTTGTTGAGATCTGGCCAGATTGAGCAGGAGAGGCTGTGTACGTTGGAAGTTTTAGTAGGCTAAACAAGTTCAGAGCCCAAGTGTTTGTGGTTCGTTTGAGAGGTTACCAGTGGGAGATGAGGACCAGCAAGAGCTTTCAGGGCTGGCACCTTTAGTGTAGGAGCAATCCTTGGACGTTCGCAATTTCGGCGTTGAGCTCTGGCCAGATTGAGCAGGAGAGGCTGTGTACGTTGGAAGTTTTAGTAGGCTAAACAAGTTCAGAGCCCAAGTGTTTGTGGTTCGTTTGAGAGGTTACCAGTGGGAGATGAGGACCAGCAAGAGCTTTCAGGGCTGGCACCTTTAGTGTAGGAGCAATCCTTGGACGTTCGCAATGTCGGTGTGGAGCTCTGGCCAGATTGAGCAGGAGAGGCTGTGTACGTTGGAAGTTTTAGTAGGCTAAACAAGTTCAGAGCCCAAGTGTTTGTGGTTCGTTTGAGAGGTTACCAGTGGGAGATGAGGACCAGCAAGAGCTTTCAGGGCTGGCACCTTTAGTGTAGGAGCAATCGCTGGACGTTCGCAATGTCGGTGTTGAGCTCTGGCCAGATTGAGCAGGAGAGGCTGTGTACGTTGGAAGTTTTAGTAGGCTAAACAAGTTCAGAGCCCAAGTGTTTGTGGTTCGTTTGAGAGGTTACCAGTGGGAGATGAGGACCAGCAAGAGCTTTCAGGGCTGGCACCTTTAGTGTAGGAGCAATCGCTGGACGTTCGCAATTTTGTTGGTGAATTTTGGCCAGATTGAGCAGGAGAGGCTGTGTACGTTGGAAGTTTTAGTAGGCTAAACAAGTTCAGAGCCCAAGTGTTTGTGGTTCGTTTGAGAGGTTACCAGTGGGAGATGAGGACCAGCAAGAGCTTTCAGGGCTGGCACCTTTAGTGTAGGAGCAATCCTTGGACGTTCGCAATTTCGGTGTTGAGCTCTGGCCAGATTGAGCAGGAGAGGCTGTGTACGTTGGAAGTTTTAGTAGGCTAAACAAGTTCAGAGCCCAAGTGTTTGTGGTTCGTTTGAGAGGTTACCAGTGGGAGATGAGGACCAGCAAGAGCTTTCAGGGCTGGCACCTTTAGTGTAGGAGCAATCCTTGGACGTTCGCAATGTCGTTGTTGAGATCTGGCCAGATTGAGCAGGAGAGGCTGTGTACGTTGGAAGTTTTAGTAGGCTAAACAAGTTCAGAGCCCAAGTGTTTGTGGTTCGTTTGAGAGGTTACCAGTGGGAGATGAGGACCAGCAAGAGCTTTCAGGGCTGGCACCTTTAGTGTAGGAGCAATCCCTGGACGTTCGCAATTTTGTTGGTGAATTTTGGGCAGATTGAGCAGGAGAGGCTGTGTACGTTGGAAGTTTTAGTAGGCTAAACAAGTTCAGAGCCCAAGTGTTTGTGGTTCGTTTGAGAGGTTACCAGTGGGAGATGAGGACCAGCAAGAGCTTTCAGGGCTGGCACCTTTAGTGTAGGAGCAATCCCTGGACGTTCGCAATGTCGGAGTTGAGCTCTGGCCAGATTGAGCAGGAGAGGCTGTGTACATTGGAAGTTTTAGTAGGCTAAACAAGTTCAGAGCCCAAGTGTTTGTGGTTCGTTTGAGAGGTTACCAGTGGGAGATGAGGACCAGCAAGAGCTTTCAGGGCCGGCACCTTTAGTGTAGGAGCAATCCTTGGACGTTCGCAATGTCGGTGTTGAGCTCTGGCCAGATTGAGCAGGAGAGGCTGTGTACGTTGGAAGTTTTAGTAGGCTAAACAAGTTCAGAGCCCAAGTGTTTGTGGTTCGTTTGAGAGGTTACCAGTGGGAGATGAGGACCAGCAAGAGCTTTCAGGGCCGGCACCTTTACTGTAGGAGCAATCGCTGGACGTTCGCAATGTCGGTGTTGAGCTCTGGCCAGATTGAGCAGGAGAGGCTGTGTACGTTGGAAGTTTTAGTAGGCTAAACAAGTTCAGAGCCCAAGTGTTTGTGGTTCGTTTGAGAGGTTACCAGTGGGAGATGAGGACCAGCAAGAGCTTTCAGGGCTGGCACCTTTAGTGTAGGAGCAATCGCTGGATGTTCGCAATTTTGTTGGTGAATTTTGGGCAGATTGAGCAGGAGAGGCTGTGTACGTTGGAAGTTTTAGTAGGCTCAACAAGTTCAGAGGCCAAGTGTTTGTGGTTCGTTTGAGAGGTTACCAGTGGGAGATGAGGACCAGCAAGAGCTTTCAGGGCTGGCACCTTTAGTGTAGGAGCAATCGCTGGACGTTCGCAATTTTGTTGGTGAATTTTGGGCAGATTGAGCAGGAGAGGCTGTGTACGTTGGAAGTTTTAGTAGGCTAAACAAGTTCAGAGCCCAAGTGTTTGTGGTTCGTTTGAGAGGTTACCAGTGGGAGATGAGGACCAGCAAGAGCTTTCAGGGCTGGCACCTTTACTGTAGGAGCAATCGCTGGACGTTCGCAATTTCGGTGTTGAGCTCTGGCCAGATTGAGCAGGAGAGGCTGTGTACGTTGGAAGTTTTAGTAGGCTAAACAAGTTCAGAGCCCAAGTGTTTGTGGTTCGTTTGAGAGGTTACCAGTGGGAGATGAGGACCAGCAAGAGCTTTCAGGGCCGGCACCTTTAGTGTAGGAGCAATCCCTGGACGTTCGCAATTTCGGAGTTGAGCTCTGGCCAGATTGAGCAGGAGAGGCTGTGTACGTTGGAAGTTTTAGTAGGCTAAACAAGTTCAGAGCCCAAGTGTTTGTGGTTCGTTTGAGAGGTTACCAGTGGGAGATGAGGACCAGCAAGAGCTTTCAGGGCTGGCACCTTTAGTGTAGGAGCAATCGCTGGACGTTCGCAATGTCGGTGTTGAGCTCTGGCCAGATTGAGCAGGAGAGGCTGTGTACGTTGGAAGTTTTAGTAGGCTAAACAAGTTCAGAGCCCAAGTGTTTGTGGTTCGTTTGAGAGGTTACCAGTGGGAGATGAGGACCAGCAAGAGCTTTCAGGGCTGGCACCTTTAGTGTAGGAGCTATCGCTGGACGTTCGCAATTTTGTTGGTGAATTTTGGGCAGATTGAGCAGGAGAGGCTGTGTACGTTGGAAGTTTTAGTAGGCTAAACAAGTTCAGAGCCCAAGTGTTTGTGGTTCGTTTGAGAGGTTACCAGTGGGAGATGAGGACCAGCAAGAGCTTTCAGGGCTGGCACCTTTAGTGTAGGAGCAATCGCTGGACGTTCGCAATGTCGTTGTTGAGATCTGGCCAGATTGAGCAGGAGAGGCTGTGTACGTTGGAAGTTTTAGTAGGCTAAACAAGTTCAGAGCCCAAGTGTTTGTGGTTCGTTTGAGAGGTTACCAGTGGGAGATGAGGACCAGCAAGAGCTTTCAGGGCTGGCACCTTTAGTGTAGGAGCAATCCTTGGACGTTCGCAATTTCGGTGTTGAGCTCTGGCCAGATTGAGCAGGAGAGGCTGTGTACGTTGGAAGTTTTAGTAGGCTAAACAAGTTCAGAGCCCAAGTGTTTGTGGTTCGTTTGAGAGGTTACCAGTGGGAGATGAGGACCAGCAAGAGCTTTCAGGGCTGGCACCTTTAGTGTAGGAGCAATCGCTGGACGTTCGCAATGTCGTTGTTGAGATCTGGCCAGATTGAGCAGGAGAGGCTGTGTACGTTGGAAGTTTTAGTAGGCTAAACAAGTTCAGAGCCCAAGTGTTTGTGATTCGTTTGAGAGGTTACCAGTGGGAGATGAGGACCAGCAGAGCTTTCAGGGCTGGCACCTTTAGTGTAGGAGCAATCGCTGGACGTTCGCAATTTTGTTGGTGAATTTTGGCCAGATTGAGCAGGAGAGGCTGTGTACGTTGGAAGTTTTAGTAGGCTAAACAAGTTCAGAGCCCAAGTGTTTGTGGTTCGTTTGAGAGGTTACCAGTGGGAGATGAGGACCAGCAAGAGCTTTCAGGGCCGGCACCTTTACTGTAGGAGCAATCGCTGGACGTTCGCAATTTCGGTGTTGAGCTCTGGCCAGATTGAGCAGGAGAGGCTGTGTACGTTGGAAGTTTTAGTAGGCTAAACAAGTTCAGAGCCCAAGTGTTTGTGGTTCGTTTGAGAGGTTACCAGTGGGAGATGAGGACCAGCAAGAGCTTTCAGGGCCGGCACCTTTAGTGTAGGAGCAATCCCTGGACGTTCGCAATTTCGGAGTTGAGCTCTGGCCAGATTGAGCAGGAGAGGCTGTGTACGTTGGAAGTTTTAGTAGGCTAAACAAGTTCAGAGCCCAAGTGTTTGTGGTTCGTTTGAGAGGTTACCAGTGGGAGATGAGGACCAGCAAGAGCTTTCAGGGCTGGCACCTTTAGTGTAGGAGCAATCGCTGGACGTTCGCAATGTCGGTGTTGAGCTCTGGCCAGATTGAGCAGGAGAGGCTGTGTACGTTGGAAGTTTTAGTAGGCTAAACAAGTTCAGAGCCCAAGTGTTTGTGGTTCGTTTGAGAGGTTACCAGTGGGAGATGAGGACCAGCAAGAGCTTTCAGGGCTGGCACCTTTAGTGTAGGAGCAATCGCTGGACGTTCGCAATTTTGTTGGTGAATTTTGGGCAGATTGAGCAGGAGAGGCTGTGTACGTTGGAAGTTTTAGTAGGCTAAACAAGTTCAGAGCCCAAGTGTTTGTGGTTCGTTTGAGAGGTTACCAGTGGGAGATGAGGACCAGCAAGAGCTTTCAGGGCTGGCACCTTTAGTGTAGGAGCAATCGCTGGACGTTCGCAATGTCGTTGTTGAGATCTGGCCAGATTGAGCAGGAGAGGCTGTGTACGTTGGAAGTTTTAGTAGGCTAAACAAGTTCAGAGCCCAAGTGTTTGTGGTTCGTTTGAGAGGTTACCAGTGGGAGATGAGGACCAGCAAGAGCTTTCAGGGCTGGCACCTTTAGTGTAGGAGCAATCCTTGGACGTTCGCAATTTCGGCGTTGAGCTCTGGCCAGATTGAGCAGGAGAGGCTGTGTACGTTGGAAGTTTTAGTAGGCTAAACAAGTTCAGAGCCCAAGTGTTTGTGGTTCGTTTGAGAGGTTACCAGTGGGAGATGAGGACCAGCAAGAGCTTTCAGGGCTGGCACCTTTAGTGTAGGAGCAATCCTTGGACGTTCGCAATGTCGGTGTGGAGCTCTGGCCAGATTGAGCAGGAGAGGCTGTGTACGTTGGAAGTTTTAGTAGGCTAAACAAGTTCAGAGCCCAAGTGTTTGTGGTTCGTTTGAGAGGTTACCAGTGGGAGATGAGGACCAGCAAGAGCTTTCAGGGCTGGCACCTTTAGTGTAGGAGCAATCGCTGGACGTTCGCAATGTCGGTGTTGAGCTCTGGCCAGATTGAGCAGGAGAGGCTGTGTACGTTGGAAGTTTTAGTAGGCTAAACAAGTTCAGAGCCCAAGTGTTTGTGGTTCGTTTGAGAGGTTACCAGTGGGAGATGAGGACCAGCAAGAGCTTTCAGGGCTGGCACCTTTAGTGTAGGAGCAATCCTTGGACGTTCGCAATGTCGGTGTTGAGCTCTGGCCAGATTGAGCAGGAGAGGCTGTGTACGTTGGAAGTTTTAGTAGGCTAAACAAGTTCAGAGCCCAAGTGTTTGTGGTTCGTTTGAGAGGTTACCAGTGGGAGATGAGGACCAGCAAGAGCTTTCAGGGCTGGCACCTTTAGTGTAGGAGCAATCGCTGGACGTTCGCAATTTTGTTGGTGAATTTTGGGCAGATTGAGCAGGAGAGGCTGTGTACGTTGGAAGTTTTAGTAGGCTAAACAAGTTCAGAGCCCAAGTGTTTGTGGTTCGTTTGAGAGGTTACCAGTGGGAGATGAGGACCAGCAAGAGCTTTCAGGGCTGGCACCTTTAGTGTAGGAGCAATCGCTGGACGTTCGCAATGTCGTTGTTGAGATCTGGCCAGATTGAGCAGGAGAGGCTGTGTACGTTGGAAGTTTTAGTAGGCTAAACAAGTTCAGAGCCCAAGTGTTTGTGGTTCGTTTGAGAGGTTACCAGTGGGAGATGAGGACCAGCAAGAGCTTTCAGGGCTGGCACCTTTAGTGTAGGAGCAATCCTTGGACGTTCGCAATTTCGGCGTTGAGCTCTGGCCAGATTGAGCAGGAGAGGCTGTGTACGTTGGAAGTTTTAGTAGGCTAAACAAGTTCAGAGGCCAAGTGTTTGTGGTTCGTTTGAGAGGTTACCAGTGGGAGATGAGGACCAGCAAGAGCTTTCAGGGCTGGCACCTTTAGTGTAGGAGCAATCCCTGGACGTTCGCAATTTCGTTGGTGAATTTTGGCCAGATTGAGCAGGAGAGGCTGTGTACGTTGGAAGTTTTAGTAGGCTAAACAAGTTCAGAGCCCAAGTGTTTGTGGTTCGTTTGAGAGGTTACCAGTGGGAGATGAGGACCAGCAAGAGCTTTCAGGGCTGGCACCTTTAGTGTAGGAGCAATCCCTGGACGTTCGCAATTTCGGAGTTGAGCTCTGGCCAGATTGAGCAGGAGAGGCTGTGTACGTTGGAAGTTTTAGTAGGCTAAACAAGTTCAGAGCCCAAGTGTTTGTGGTTCGTTTGAGAGGTTACCAGTGGGAGATGAGGACCAGCAAGAGCTTTCAGGGCTGGCACCTTTAGTGTAGGAGCAATCCTTGGACGTTCGCAATTTTGTTGGTGAATTTTGGGCAGATTGAGCAGGAGAGGCTGTGTACGTTGGAAGTTTTAGTAGGCTAAACAAGTTCAGAGCCCAAGTGTTTGTGGTTCGTTTGAGAGGTTACCAGTGGGAGATGAGGACCAGCAAGAGCTTTCAGGGCTGGCACCTTTAGTGTAGGAGCAATCCCTGGACGTTCGCAATGTCGGAGTTGAGCTCTGGCCAGATTGAGCAGGAGAGGCTGTGTACATTGGAAGTTTTAGTAGGCTAAACAAGTTCAGAGCCCAAGTGTTTGTGGTTCGTTTGAGAGGTTACCAGTGGGAGATGAGGACCAGCAAGAGCTTTCAGGGCCGGCACCTTTAGTGTAGGAGCAATCCTTGGACGTTCGCAATGTCGGTGTTGAGCTCTGGCCAGATTGAGCAGGAGAGGCTGTGTACGTTGGAAGTTTTAGTAGGCTAAACAAGTTCAGAGCCCAAGTGTTTGTGGTTCGTTTGAGAGGTTACCAGTGGGAGATGAGGACCAGCAAGAGCTTTCAGGGCTGGCACCTTTAGTGTAGGAGCAATCGCTGGACGTTCGCAATGTCGGTGTTGAGCTCTGGCCAGATTGAGCAGGAGAGGCTGTGTACGTTGGAAGTTTTAGTAGGCTAAACAAGTTCAGAGCCCAAGTGTTTGTGGTTCGTTTGAGAGGTTACCAGTGGGAGATGAGGACCAGCAAGAGCTTTCAGGGCTGGCACCTTTAGTGTAGGAGCAATCGCTGGATGTTCGCAATTTTGTTGGTGAATTTTGGGCAGATTGAGCAGGAGAGGCTGTGTACGTTGGAAGTTTTAGTAGGCTCAACAAGTTCAGAGGCCAAGTGTTTGTGGTTCGTTTGAGAGGTTACCAGTGGGAGATGAGGACCAGCAAGAGCTTTCAGGGCTGGCACCTTTAGTGTAGGAGCAATCCCTGGACGTTCGCAATGTCGGAGTTGAGCTCTGGCCAGATTGAGCAGGAGAGGCTGTGTACATTGGAAGTTTTAGTAGGCTAAACAAGTTCAGAGCCCAAGTGTTTGTGGTTCGTTTGAGAGGTTACCAGTGGGAGATGAGGACCAGCAAGAGCTTTCAGGGCCGGCACCTTTAGTGTAGGAGCAATCCTTGGACGTTCGCAATGTCGGTGTTGAGCTCTGGCCAGATTGAGCAGGAGAGGCTGTGTACGTTGGAAGTTTTAGTAGGCTAAACAAGTTCAGAGCCCAAGTGTTTGTGGTTCGTTTGAGAGGTTACCAGTGGGAGATGAGGACCAGCAAGAGCTTTCAGGGCTGGCACCTTTAGTGTAGGAGCAATCGCTGGACGTTCGCAATGTCGGTGTTGAGCTCTGGCCAGATTGAGCAGGAGAGGCTGTGTACGTTGGAAGTTTTAGTAGGCTAAACAAGTTCAGAGCCCAAGTGTTTGTGGTTCGTTTGAGAGGTTACCAGTGGGAGATGAGGACCAGCAAGAGCTTTCAGGGCTGGCACCTTTAGTGTAGGAGCAATCGCTGGAACGTTCGCAATTTTGTTGGTGAATTTTGGGCAGATTGAGCAGGAGAGGCTGTGTACGTTGCAAGTTTTAGTAGGCTAAACAAGTTCAGAGCCCAAGTGTTTGTGGTTCGTTTGAGAGGTTACCAGTGGGAGATGAGGACCAGCAAGAGCTTTCAGGGCTGGCACCTTTACTGTAGGAGCAATCGCTGGACGTTCGCAATTTCGGTGTTGAGCTCTGGCCAGATTGAGCAGGAGAGGCTGTGTACGTTGGAAGTTTTAGTAGGCTAAACAAGTTCAGAGCCCAAGTGTTTGTGGTTCGTTTGAGAGGTTACCAGTGGGAGATGAGGACCAGCAAGAGCTTTCAGGGCCGGCACCTTTAGTGTAGGAGCAATCCCTGGACGTTCGCAATTTCGGAGTTGAGCTCTGGCCAGATTGAGCAGGAGAGGCTGTGTACGTTGGAAGTTTTAGTAGGCTAAACAAGTTCAGAGCCCAAGTGTTTGTGGTTCGTTTGAGAGGTTACCAGTGGGAGATGAGGACCAGCAAGAGCTTTCAGGGCTGGCACCTTTAGTGTAGGAGCAATCGCTGGACGTTCGCAATGTCGGTGTTGAGCTCTGGCCAGATTGAGCAGGAGAGGCTGTGTACGTTGGAAGTTTTAGTAGGCTAAACAAGTTCAGAGCCCAAGTGTTTGTGGTTCGTTTGAGAGGTTACCAGTGGGAGATGAGGACCAGCAAGAGCTTTCAGGGCTGGCACCTTTAGTGTAGGAGCTATCGCTGGACGTTCGCAATTTTGTTGGTGAATTTTGGGCAGATTGAGCAGGAGAGGCTGTGTACGTTGGAAGTTTTAGTAGGCTAAACAAGTTCAGAGCCCAAGTGTTTGTGGTTCGTTTGAGAGGTTACCAGTGGGAGATGAGGACCAGCAAGAGCTTTCAGGGCTGGCACCTTTAGTGTAGGAGCAATCGCTGGACGTTCGCAATGTCGTTGTTGAGATCTGGCCAGATTGAGCAGGAGAGGCTGTGTACGTTGGAAGTTTTAGTAGGCTAAACAAGTTCAGAGCCCAAGTGTTTGTGGTTCGTTTGAGAGGTTACCAGTGGGAGATGAGGACCAGCAAGAGCTTTCAGGGCTGGCACCTTTAGTGTAGGAGCAATCCTTGGACGTTCGCAATTTCGGTGTTGAGCTCTGGCCAGATTGAGCAGGAGAGGCTGTGTACGTTGGAAGTTTTAGTAGGCTAAACAAGTTCAGAGCCCAAGTGTTTGTGGTTCGTTTGAGAGGTTACCAGTGGGAGATGAGGACCAGCAAGAGCTTTCAGGGCTGGCACCTTTAGTGTAGGAGCAATCGCTGGACGTTCGCAATGTCGTTGTTGAGATCTGGCCAGATTGAGCAGGAGAGGCTGTGTACGTTGGAAGTTTTAGTAGGCTAAACAAGTTCAGAGCCCAAGTGTTTGTGGTTCGTTTGAGAGGTTACCAGTGGGAGATGAGGACCAGCAAGAGCTTTCAGGGCTGGCACCTTTAGTGTAGGAGCAATCGCTGGACGTTCGCAATTTTGTTGGTGAATTTTGGCCAGATTGAGCAGGAGAGGCTGTGTACGTTGGAAGTTTTAGTAGGCTAAACAAGTTCAGAGCCCAAGTGTTTGTGGTTCGTTTGAGAGGTTACCAGTGGGAGATGAGGACCAGCAAGAGCTTTCAGGGCTGGCACCTTTACTGTAGGAGCAATCGCTGGACGTTCGCAATTTCGGTGTTGAGCTCTGGCCAGATTGAGCAGGAGAGGCTGTGTACGTTGGAAGTTTTAGTAGGCTAAACAAGTTCAGAGCCCAAGTGTTTGTGGTTCGTTTGAGAGGTTACCAGTGGGAGATGAGGACCAGCAAGAGCTTTCAGGGCTGGCACCTTTAGTGTAGGAGCAATCGCTGGACGTTCAGAATTTAGTTGGTGAATTTTGGGCAGATTGAGCAGGAGAGGCTGTGTACGTTGGAAGTTTTAGTAGGCTAAACAAGTTCAGAGCCCAAGTGTTTGTGGTTCGTTTGAGAGGTTACCAGTGGGAGATGAGGACCAGCAAGAGCTTTCAGGGCTGGCACCTTTAGTGTAGGAGCAATCACTGGACGTTCGCAATTTCGGTGTTGAGCTCTGGCCAGATTGAGCAGGAGAGGCTGTGTACGTTGGAAGTTTTAGTAGGCTAAACAAGTTCAGAGGCCAAGTGTTTGTGGTTCGTTTGAGAGGTTACCAGTGGGAGATGAGGACCAGCAAGAGCTTTCAGGGCTGGCACCTTTAGTGTAGGAGCAATCCCTGGACGTTCGCAATGTCGGAGTTGAGCTCTGGCCAGATTGAGCAGGAGAGGCTGTGTACATTGGTAGTTTTAGTAGGCTAAACAAGTTCAGAGCCCAAGTGTTTGTGGTTCGTTTGAGAGGTTACCAGTGGGAGATGAGGACCAGCAAGAGCTTTCAGGGCCGGCACCTTTAGTGTAGGAGCAATCCTTGGACGTTCGCAATTTCGGTGTTGAGCTCTGGCCAGATTGAGCAGGAGAGGCTGTGTACGTTGGAAGTTTTAGTAGGCTAAACAAGTTCAGAGCCCAAGTGTTTGTGGTTCGTTTGAGAGGTTACCAGTGGGAGATGAGGACCAGCAAGAGCTTTCAGGGCTGGCACCTTTAGTGTAGGAGCAATCGCTGGACGTTCGCAATTTCGGTGTTGAGCTCTGGCCAGATTGAGCAGGAGAGGCTGTGTACGTTGGAAGTTTTAGTAGGCTAAACAAGTTCAGAGCCCAAGTGTTTGTGGTTCGTTTGAGAGGTTACCAGTGGAGATGAGGACCAGCAAGAGCTTTCAGGGCCGGCACCTTTAGTGTAGGAGCAATCCTTGGACGTTCGCAATTTCGGTGTTGAGCTCTGGCCAGATTGAGCAGGAGAGGCTGTGTACGTTGGAAGTTTTAGTAGGCTAAACAAGTTCAGAGCCCAAGTGTTTGTGGTTCGTTTGAGAGGTTACCAGTGGGAGATGAGGACCAGCAAGAGCTTTCAGGGCCGGCACCTTTAGTGTAGGAGCAATCCCTGGACGTTCGCAATTTCGGAGTTGAGATCTGGCCAGATTGAGCAGGAGAGGCTGTGTACGTTGGAAGTTTTAGTAGGCTAAACAAGTTCAGAGCCCAAGTGTTTGTGGTTCGTTTGAGAGGTTACCAGTGGGAGATGAGGACCAGCAAGAGCTTTCAGGGCTGGCACCTTTAGTGTAGGAGCAATCGCTGGACGTTCGCAATGTCGGTGTTGAGCTCTGGCCAGATTGAGCAGGAGAGGCTGTGTACGTTGGAAGTTTTAGTAGGCTAAACAAGTTCAGAGCCCAAGTGTTTGTGGTTCGTTTGAGAGGTTACCAGTGGGAGATGAGGACCAGCAAGAGCTTTCAGGGCTGGCACCTTTAGTGTAGGAGCAATCGCTGGACGTTTGCAATTTTGTTGGTGAATTTTGGGCAGATTGAGCAGGAGAGGCTGTGTACGTTGGAAGTTTTAGTAGGCTAAACAAGTTCAGAGCCCAAGTGTTTGTGGTTCGTTTGAGAGGTTACCAGTGGGAGATGAGGACCAGCAAGAGCTTTCAGGGCTGGCACCTTTAGTGTAGGAGCAATCGCTGGACGTTCGCAATTTCGGTTTTGAGATCTGGCCAGATTGAGCAGGAGAGGCTGTGTACGTTGGAAGTTTTAGTAGGCTAAACAAGTTCAGAGCCCAAGTGTTTGTGGTTCGTTTGAGAGGTTACCAGTGGGAGATGAGGACCACCAAGAGCTTTCAGGGCTGGCACCTTTAGTGTAGGAGCAATCCTTGGACGTTCGCAATTTCGGTGTTGAGCTCTGGCCAGATTGAGCAGGAGAGGCTGTGTACGTTGGAAGTTTTAGTAGGCTAAACAAGTTCAGAGGCCAAGTGTTTGTGGTTCGTTTGAGAGGTTACCAGTGGGAGATGAGGACCAGCAAGAGCTTTCAGGGCTGGCACCTTTAGTGTAGGAGCAATCCTTGGACGTTCGCAATTTCGGTGTGGAGCTCTGGCCAGATTGAGCAGGAGAGGCTGTGTACGTTGGAAGTTTTAGTAGGCTAAACAAGTTCAGAGCCCAAGTGTTTGTGGTTCGTTTGAGAGGTTACCAGTGGGAGATGAGGACCAGCAAGAGCTTTCAGGGCTGGCACCTTTAGTGTAGGAGCAATCGCTGGACGTTCGCAATGTCGGTGTTGAGCTCTGGCCAGATTGAGCAGGAGAGGCTGTGTACGTTGGAAGTTTTAGTAGGCTAAACAAGTTCAGAGCCCAAGTGTTTGTGGTTCGTTTGAGAGGTTACCAGTGGGAGATGAGGACCAGCAAGAGCTTTCAGGGCTGGCACCTTTAGTGTAGGAGCAATCGCTGGACGTTCGCAATTTCGGTGTTGAGCTCTGGCCAGATTGAGCAGGAGAGGCTGTGTACGTTGGAAGTTTTAGTAGGCTAAACAAGTTCAGAGCCCAAGTGTTTGTGGTTCGTTTGAGAGGTTACCAGTGGGAGATGAGGACCAGCAAGAGCTTTCAGGGCTGGCACCTTTAGTGTAGGAGCAATCGCTGGACGTTCGCAATTTTGTTGGTGAATTTTGGGCAGATTGAGCAGGAGAGGCTGTGTACGTTGGAAGTTTTAGTAGGCTAAACAAGTTCAGAGCCCAAGTGTTTGTGGTTCGTTTGAGAGGTTACCAGTGGGAGATGAGGACCAGCAAGAGCTTTCAGGGCTGGCACCTTTAGTGTAGGAGCAATCCTTGGACGTTCGCAATTTCGGAGTTGAGCTCTGGCCAGATTGAGCAGGAGAGGCTGTGTACGTTGGAAGTTTTAGTAGGCTAAACAAGTTCAGAGCCCAAGTGTTTGTGGTTTGTTTGAGAGGTTACCAGTGGGAGATGAGGACCAGCAAGAGCTTTCAGGGCCGGCACCTTTAGTGTAGGAGCAATCCTTCGACGTTCGCAATTTCGGTGTTGAGCTCTGGCCAGATTGAGCAGGAGAGGCTGTGTACGTTGGAAGTTTTAGTAGGCTAAACAAGTTCAGAGCCCAAGTGTTTGTGGTTCGTTTGAGAGGTTACCAGTGGGAGATGAGGACCAGCAAGAGTTTTCAGGGCTGGCACCTTTAGTGTAGGAGCAATCGCTGGACGTTCGCAATTTCGGAGTTGAGCTCTGGCCAGATTGAGCAGGAGAGGCTGTGTACGTTGGAAGTTTTATTAGGCTAAAGAAGTTCAGAGCCAAGTGTTTGTGGTTCGTTTGAGAGGTTACCAGTGGGAGATGAGGACCAGCAAGAGTTTTCAGGGCTGGCACCTTTAGTGTAGGAGCAATCCTGGACGTTCGCAATTTCGGAGTTGAGCTCTGGCCAGATTGAGCAGGAGAGGCTGTGTACGTTGGAAGTTTTAGTAGGCTAAACAAGTTCAGAGCCCAAGTGTTTGTGGTTCGTTTGAGAGGTTACCAGTGGGAGATGAGGACCAGCAAGAGCTTTCAGGGCTGGCACCTTTAGTGTAGGAGCAATCCCTGGACGTTCGCAATGTCGGAGTTGAGCTCTGGCCAGATTGAGCAGGAGAGGCTGTGTACGTTGGAAGTTTTAGTAGGCTAAACAAGTTCAGAGCCCAAGTGTTTGTGGTTCGTTTGAGAGGTTACCCGTGGGAGATGAGGACCAGCAAGAGCTTTCAGGGCTGGCACCTTTAGTGTAGGAGCAATCGCTGGACGTTCGCAATTTTGTTGGTGAATTTTGGCCAGATTGAGCAGGAGAGGCTGTGTACGTTGGAAGTTTTAGTAGGCTAAACAAGTTCAGAGCCCAGGTGTTTGTGGTTCGTTTGAGAGGTTACCAGTGGGAGATGAGGACCAGCAAGAGCTTTCAGGGCTGGCACCTTTAGTGTAGGAGCAATCGCTGGACGTTCGCAATTTCGGTGTTGAGCTCTGGCCAGATTGAGCAGGAGAGGCTGTGTACGTTGGAAGTTTTAGTAGGCTAAACAAGTTCAGAGGCCAAGTGTTTGTGGTTCGTTTGAGAGGTTACCAGTGGGAGATGAGGACCAGCAAGAGCTTTCAGGGCTGGCACCTTTAGTGTAGGAGCAATCCTTGGACGTTCGCAATTTCGTGTGGAGCTCTGGCAGATTGAGCAGGAGAGGCTGTGTACGTTGGAAGTTTTAGTAGGCTAAACAAGTTCCGAGCCCAAGTGTTTGTGGTTCGTTTGAGAGGTTACCAGTGGGAGATGAGGACCAGCAAGAGCTTTCAGGGCTGGCACCTTTAGTGTAGGAGCAATCGCTGGACGTTCGCAATGTCGGTGTTGAGCTCTGGCCAACAGATTGAGCAGGAGAGGCTGTGTACGTTGGAAGTTTTAGTAGGCTAAACAAGTTCAGAGCCCAAGTGTTTGTGGTTCGTTTGAGAGGTTACCAGTGGGAGATGAGGACCAGCAAGAGCTTTCAGGGCTGGCACCTTTAGTGTAGGAGCAATCGCTGGACGTTCGCAATTTCGGTGTTGAGCTCTGGCCAGATTGAGCAGGAGAGGCTGTGTACGTTGGAAGTTTTAGTAGGCTAAACAAGTTCAGAGCCCAAGTGTTTGTGGTTCGTTTGAGAGGTTACCAGTGGGAGATGAGGACCAGCAAGAGCTTTCAGGGCTGGCACCTTTAGTGTAGGAGCAATCGCTGGACGTTCGCAATTTTGTTGGTGAATTTTGGGCAGATTGAGCAGGAGAGGCTGTGTACGTTGGAAGTTTTAGTAGGCTAAACAAGTTCAGAGCCCAAGTGTTTGTGGTTCGTTTGAGAGGTTACCAGTGGGAGATGAGGACCAGCAAGAGCTTTCAGGGCCGGCACCTTTAGTGTAGGAGCAATCGCTGGACGTTCGCAATTTCGGTGTGGAGCTGTGGCCAGATTGAGCAGGAGAGGCTGTGTACGTTGGAAGTTTTAGTAGGCTAAACAAGTTCAGAGCCCAAGTGTTTGTGGTTTGTTTGAGAGGTTACCAGTGGGAGATGAGGACCAGCAAGAGCTTTCAGGGCCGGCACCTTTAGTGTAGGAGCAATCCCTGGACGTTCGCAATTTTGGAGTTGAGCTCTGGCCAGATTGAGCAGGAGAGGCTGTGTACGTTGGAAGTTTTAGTAGGCTAAACAAGTTCAGAGCCCAAGTGTTTGTGGTTCGTTTGAGAGGTTACCAGTGGGAGATGAGGACCAGCAAGAGCTTTCAGGGCTGGCACCTTTAGTGTAGGAGCAATCGCTGGACGTTCGCAATGTCGGTTTTGAGCTCTGGCCAGATTGAGCAGGAGAGGCTGTGTACGTTGGAAGTTTTAGTAGGCTAAACAAGTTCAGAGCCCAAGTGTTTGTGGTTCGTTTGAGAGGTTACCAGTGGGAGATGAGGACCAGCAAGAGCTTTCAGGGCCGGCACCTTTAGTGTAGGAGCAATCCTTGGACGTTCGCAATTTCGGTGTTGAGCTCTGGCCAGATTGAGCAGGAGAGGCTGTGTACGTTGGAAGTTTTAGTAGGCTAAACAAGTTCAGAGCCCAAGTGTTTGTGGTTCGTTTGAGAGGTTACCAGTGGGAGATGAGGACCAGCAAGAGTTTTCAGGGCTGGCACCTTTAGTGTAGGAGCAATCCCTGGACGTTCGCAATTTCGGAGTTGAGCTCTGGCCAGATTGAGCAGGAGAGGCTGTGTACGTTGGAAGTTTTAGTAGGCTAAATACGTTCAGAGGCCAAGTGTTTGTGGTTCGTTTGAGAGGTTACCATGGGAGATGAGGACCAGCAAGAGCTTTCAGGGCTGGCACTTTTAGTGTAGGAGCAATCCTTGGACGTTCGCAATTTCGGTGTTGAGCTCTGGCCAGATTGAGCAGGAGAGGCTGTGTACGTTGGAAGTTTTAGTAGGCTAAACAAGTTCAGAGCCCAAGTGTTTGTGGTTCGTTTGAGAGGTTACCAGTGGGAGATGAGGACCAGCAAGAGCTTTCAGGGCTGGCACCTTTAGTGTAGGAGCAATCGCTGGACGTTCGCAATTTCGGTGTTGAGCTCTGGCCAGACTGAGCAGGAGAGGCTGTGTACGTTGGAAGTTTTAGTAGGCTAAACAAGTTCAGAGCCCAAGTGTTTGTGGTTCGTTTGAGAGGTTACCAGTGGGAGATGAGGACCAGCAAGAGCTTTCAGGGCTGGCACCTTTAGTGTAGGAGCAATCGCTGGACGTTCACAATTTCGGTGTTGAATTTTGGCCAGATTGAGCAGGAGAGGCTGTGTACGTTGGAAGTTTTAGTAGGCTAAACAAGTTCAGAGCCCAAGTGTTTGTGGTTCGTTTGAGAGGTTACCAGTGGGAGATGAGGACCAGCAAGAGCTTTCAGGGCTGGCACCTTTAGTGTAGGAGCAATCCCTGGACGTTCGCAATTTCGGTGTTGAATTTTGGCCAGATTGAGCAGGAGAGGCTGTGTACGTTGGAAGTTTTAGTAGGCTAAACAAGTTCAGAGCCCAAGTGTTTGTGGTTCGTTTGAGAGGTTACCAGTGGGAGATGAGGACCAGCAAGAGCTTTCAGGGCTGGCACCTTTAGTGTAGGAGCAATCGCTGGACGTTCGCAATGTCGGTGTTGAGCTCTGGCCAGATTGAGCAGGAGAGGCTGTGTACGTTGGAAGTTTTAGTAGGCTAAACAAGTTCAGAGCCCAAGTGTTTGTGGTTCGTTTGAGAGGTTACCAGTGGGAGATGAGGACCAGCAAGAGCTTTCAGGGCCGGCACCTTTAGTGTAGGAGCAATCACTGGACGTTCGCAATTTCGGTGTTGAGCTCTGGCCAGATTGAGCAGGAGAGGCTGTGTACGTTGGAAGTTTTAGTAGGCTAAACAAGTTCAGAGGCCAAGTGTTTGTGGTTCGTTTGAGAGGTTACCAGTGGGAGATGAGGACCAGCAAGAGCTTTCAGGGCTGGCACCTTTAGTGTAGGAGCAATCCCTGGACGTTCGCAATGTCGGAGTTGAGCTCTGGCCAGATTGAGCAGGAGAGGCTGTGTACATTGGAAGTTTTAGTAGGCTAAACAAGTTCAGAGCCCAAGTGTTTGTGGTTCGTTTGAGAGGTTACCAGTGGGAGATGAGGACCAGCAAGAGCTTTCAGGGCCGGCACCTTTAGTGTAGGAGCAATCCTTGGACGTTCGCAATTTCGGTGTTGAGCTCTGGCCAGATTGAGCAGGAGAGGCTGTGTACGTTGGAAGTTTTAGTAGGCTAAACAAGTTCAGAGCCCAAGTGTTTGTGGTTCGTTTGAGAGGTTACCAGTGGGAGATGAGGACCAGCAAGAGCTTTCAGGGCTGGCACCTTTAGTGTAGGAGCAATCGCTGGACGTTCGCAATGTCGGTGTTGAGCTCTGGCCAGATTGAGCAGGAGAGGCTGTGTACGTTGGAAGTTTTAGTAGGCTAAACAAGTTCAGAGCCCAAGTGTTTGTGGTTCGTTTGAGAGGTTACCAGTGGGAGATGAGGACCAGCAAGAGCTTTCAGGGCCGGCACCTTTAGTGTAGGAGCAATCCCTGGACGTTCGCAATTTCGGAGTTGAGCTCTGGCCAGATTGAGCAGGAGAGGCTGTGTACGTTGGAAGTTTTAGTAGGCTAAACAAGTTCAGAGCCCAAGTGTTTGTGGTTCGTTTGAGAGGTTACCAGTGGGAGATGAGGACCAGCAAGAGCTTTCAGGGCTGGCACCTTTAGTGTAGGAGCAATCGCTGGACGTTCGCAATGTCGGTGTTGAGCTCTGGCCAGATTGAGCAGGAGAGGCTGTGTACGTTGGAAGTTTTAGTAGGCTAAACAAGTTCAGAGCCCAAGTGTTTGTGGTTCGTTTGAGAGGTTACCAGTGGGAGATGAGGACCAGCAAGAGCTTTCAGGGCTGGCACCTTTAGTGTAGGAGCAATCGCTGGACGTTTGCAATTTTGTTGGTGAATTTTGGGCAGATTGAGCAGGAGAGGCTGTGTACGTTGGAAGTTTTAGTAGGCTAAACAAGTTCAGAGCCCAAGTGTTTGTGGTTCGTTTGAGAGGTTACCAGTGGGAGATGAGGACCAGCAAGAGCTTTCAGGGCTGGCACCTTTAGTGTAGGAGCAATCGCTGGACGTTCGCAATGTCGGTTTTGAGATCTGGCCAGATTGAGCAGGAGAGGCTGTGTACGTTGGAAGTTTTAGTAGGCTAAACAAGTTCAGAGCCCAAGTGTTTGTGGTTCGTTGAGAGGTTACCAGTGGGAGATGAGGACCACCAAGAGCTTTCAGGGCTGGCACCTTTAGTGTAGGAGCAATCCTTGGACGTTCGCAATTTCGGAGTTGAGCTCTGGCCAGATTGAGCAGGAGAGGCTGTGTACGTTGGAAGTTTTAGTAGGCTAAACAAGTTCAGAGCCCAAGTGTTTGTGGTTCGTTTGAGAGGTTACCAGTGGGAGATGAGGACCAGCAAGAGCTTTCAGGGCCGGCACCTTTAGTGTAGGAGCAATCGCTGGACGTTCGCAATGTCGGTGTTGAGCTCTGGCCAGATTGAGCAGGAGAGGCTGTGTACGTTGGAAGTTTTAGTAGGCTAAACAAGTTCAGAGGCCAAGTGTTTGTGGTTCGTTTGAGAGGTTACCAGTGGGAGATGAGGACCAGCAAGAGCTTTCAGGGCTGGCACCTTTAGTGTAGGAGCAATCCCTGGACGTTCGCAATGTCGGAGTTGAGCTCTGGCCAGATTGAGCAGGAGAGGCTGTGTACATTGGAAGTTTTAGTAGGCTAAACAAGTTCAGAGCCCAAGTGTTTGTGGTTCGTTTGAGAGGTTACCAGTGGGAGATGAGGACCAGCAAGAGCTTTCAGGGCCGGCACCTTTAGTGTAGGAGCAATCCTTGGACGTTCGCAATTTCGGTGTTGAGCTCTGGCCAGATTGAGCAGGAGAGGCTGTGTACGTTGGAAGTTTTAGTAGGCTAAACAAGTTCAGAGCCCAAGTGTTTGTGGTTCGTTTGAGAGGTTACCAGTGGGAGATGAGGACCAGCAAGAGCTTTCAGGGCTGGCACCTTTAGTGTAGGAGCAATCGCTGGACGTTCGCAATTTCGGTGTTGAGCTCTGGCCAGATTGAGCAGGAGAGGCTGTGTACGTTGGAAGTTTTAGTAGGCTAAACAAGTTCAGAGCCCAAGTGTTTGTGGTTCGTTTGAGAGGTTACCAGTGGGAGATGAGGACCAGCAAGAGCTTTCAGGGCTGGCACCTTTAGTGTAGGAGCAATCGCTGGACGTTCGCAATGTCGGTTTTGAGCTCTGGCCAGATTGAGCAGGAGAGGCTGTGTACGTTGGAAGTTTTAGTAGGCTAAACAAGTTCAGAGCCCAAGTGTTTGTGGTTCGTTTGAGAGGTTACCAGTGGGAGATGAGGACCAGCAAGAGCTTTCAGGGCCGGCACCTTTAGTGTAGGAGCAATCCTTGGACGTTCGCAATTTCGGTGTTGAGCTCTGGCCAGATTGAGCAGGAGAGGCTGTGTACGTTGGAAGTTTTAGTAGGCTAAACAAGTTCAGAGCCCAAGTGTTTGTGGTTCGTTTGAGAGGTTACCAGTGGGAGATGAGGACCAGCAAGAGTTTTCAGGGCTGGCACCTTTAGTGTAGGAGCAATCCCTGGACGTTCGCAATTTCGGAGTTGAGCTCTGGCCAGATTGAGCAGGAGAGGCTGTGTACGTTGGAAGTTTTAGTAGGCTAAATACGTTCAGAGGCCAAGTGTTTGTGGTTCGTTTGAGAGGTTACCATGGGAGATGAGGACCAGCAAGAGCTTTCAGGGCTGGCACTTTTAGTGTAGGAGCAATCCTTGGACGTTCGCAATTTCGGTGTTGAGCTCTGGCCAGATTGAGCAGGAGAGGCTGTGTACGTTGGAAGTTTTAGTAGGCTAAACAAGTTCAGAGCCCAAGTGTTTGTGGTTCGTTTGAGAGGTTACCAGTGGGAGATGAGGACCAGCAAGAGCTTTCAGGGCTGGCACCTTTAGTGTAGGAGCAATCGCTGGACGTTCGCAATTTCGGTGTTGAGCTCTGGCAGACTGAGCAGGAGAGGCTGTGTACGTTGGAAGTTTTAGTAGGCTAAACAAGTTCAGAGCCCAAGTGTTTGTGGTTCGTTTGAGAGGTTACCAGTGGGAGATGAGGACCAGCAAGAGCTTTCAGGGCTGGCACCTTTAGTGTAGGAGCAATCCTTGGACGTTCGCAATTTCGGTGTTGAATTTTGGCCAGATTGAGCAGGAGAGGCTGTGTACGTTGGAAGTTTTAGTAGGCTAAACAAGTTCAGAGCCCAAGTGTTTGTGGTTCGTTTGAGAGGTTACCAGTGGGAGATGAGGACCAGCAAGAGCTTTCAGGGCTGGCACCTTTAGTGTAGGAGCAATCGCTGGACGTTCGCAATTTTGTTGGTGAATTTTGGGCAGATTGAGCAGGAGAGGCTGTGTACGTTGGAAGTTTTAGTAGGCTAAACAAGTTCAGAGCCCAAGTGTTTGTGGTTCGTTTGAGAGGTTACCAGTGGGAGATGAGGACCAGCAAGAGCTTTCAGGGCTGGCACCTTTAGTGTAGGAGCAATCGCTGGACGTTCGCAATGTCGGTGTTGAGCTCTGGCCAGATTGAGCAGGAGAGGCTGTGTACGTTGGAAGTTTTAGTAGGCTAAACAAGTTCAGAGCCCAAGTGTTTGTGGTTCGTTTGAGAGGTTACCAGTGGGAGATGAGGACCAGCAAGAGCTTTCAGGGCCGGCACCTTTAGTGTAGGAGCAATCACTGGACGTTCGCAATTTCGGTGTTGAGCTCTGGCCAGATTGAGCAGGAGAGGCTGTGTACGTTGGAAGTTTTAGTAGGCTAAACAAGTTCAGAGGCCAAGTGTTTGTGGTTCGTTTGAGAGGTTACCAGTGGGAGATGAGGACCAGCAAGAGCTTTCAGGGCTGGCACCTTTAGTGTAGGAGCAATCCCTGGACGTTCGCAATGTCGGAGTTGAGCTCTGGCCAGATTGAGCAGGAGAGGCTGTGTACATTGGAAGTTTTAGTAGGCTAAACAAGTTCAGAGCCCAAGTGTTTGTGGTTCGTTTGAGAGGTTACCAGTGGGAGATGAGGACCAGCAAGAGCTTTCAGGGCCGGCACCTTTAGTGTAGGAGCAATCCTTGGACGTTCGCAATTTCGGTGTTGAGCTCTGGCCAGATTGAGCAGGAGAGGCTGTGTACGTTGGAAGTTTTAGTAGGCTAAACAAGTTCAGAGCCCAAGTGTTTGTGGTTCGTTTGAGAGGTTACCAGTGGGAGATGAGGACCAGCAAGAGCTTTCAGGGCTGGCACCTTTAGTGTAGGAGCAATCGCTGGACGTTCGCAATTTTGTTGGTGAATTTTGGGCAGATTGAGCAGGAGAGGCTGTGTACGTTGGAAGTTTTAGTAGGCTAAACAAGTTCAGAGCCCAAGTGTTTGTGGTTCGTTTGAGAGGTTACCAGTGGGAGATGAGGACCAGCAAGAGCTTTCAGGGCTGGCACCTTTAGTGTAGGAGCAATCGCTGGACGTTCGCAATGTCGGTGTTGAGCTCTGGCCAGATTGAGCAGGAGAGGCTGTGTACGTTGGAAGTTTTAGTAGGCTAAACAAGTTCAGAGCCCAAGTGTTTGTGGTTCGTTTGAGAGGTTACCAGTGGGAGATGAGGACCAGCAAGAGCTTTCAGGGCCGGCACCTTTAGTGTAGGAGCAATCACTGGACGTTCGCAATTTCGGTGTTGAGCTCTGGCCAGATTGAGCAGGAGAGGCTGTGTACGTTGGAAGTTTTAGTAGGCTAAACAAGTTCAGAGGCCAAGTGTTTGTGGTTCGTTTGAGAGGTTACCAGTGGGAGATGAGGACCAGCAAGAGCTTTCAGGGCTGGCACCTTTAGTGTAGGAGCAATCCCTGGACGTTCGCAATGTCGGAGTTGAGCTCTGGCCAGATTGAGCAGGAGAGGCTGTGTACATTGGAAGTTTTAGTAGGCTAAACAAGTTCAGAGCCCAAGTGTTTGTGGTTCGTTTGAGAGGTTACCAGTGGGAGATGAGGACCAGCAAGAGCTTTCAGGGCCGGCACCTTTAGTGTAGGAGCAATCCTTGGACGTTCGCAATTTCGGTGTTGAGCTCTGGCCAGATTGAGCAGGAGAGGCTGTGTACGTTGGAAGTTTTAGTAGGCTAAACAAGTTCAGAGCCCAAGTGTTTGTGGTTCGTTTGAGAGGTTACCAGTGGGAGATGAGGACCAGCAAGAGCTTTCAGGGCTGGCACCTTTAGTGTAGGAGCAATCGCTGGACGTTCGCAATGTCGGTGTTGAGCTCTGGCCAGATTGAGCAGGAGAGGCTGTGTACGTTGGAAGTTTTAGTAGGCTAAACAAGTTCAGAGCCCAAGTGTTTGTGGTTCGTTTGAGAGGTTACCAGTGGGAGATGAGGACCAGCAAGAGCTTTCAGGGCCGGCACCTTTAGTGTAGGAGCAATCCCTGGACGTTCGCAATTTCGGAGTTGAGCTCTGGCCAGATTGAGCAGGAGAGGCTGTGTACGTTGGAAGTTTTAGTAGGCTAAACAAGTTCAGAGCCCAAGTGTTTGTGGTTCGTTTGAGAGGTTACCAGTGGGAGATGAGGACCAGCAAGAGCTTTCAGGGCTGGCACCTTTAGTGTAGGAGCAATCGCTGGACGTTCGCAATGTCGGTGTTGAGCTCTGGCCAGATTGAGCAGGAGAGGCTGTGTACGTTGGAAGTTTTAGTAGGCTAAACAAGTTCAGAGCCCAAGTGTTTGTGGTTCGTTTGAGAGGTTACCAGTGGGAGATGAGGACCAGCAAGAGCTTTCAGGGCTGGCACCTTTAGTGTAGGAGCAATCGCTGGACGTTTGCAATTTTGTTGGTGAATTTTGGGCAGATTGAGCAGGAGAGGCTGTGTACGTTGGAAGTTTTAGTAGGCTAAACAAGTTCAGAGCCCAAGTGTTTGTGGTTCGTTTGAGAGGTTACCAGTGGGAGATGAGGACCAGCAAGAGCTTTCAGGGCTGGCACCTTTAGTGTAGGAGCAATCGCTGGACGTTCGCAATGTCGGTTTTGAGATCTGGCCAGATTGAGCAGGAGAGGCTGTGTACGTTGGAAGTTTTAGTAGGCTAAACAAGTTCAGAGCCCAAGTGTTTGTGGTTCGTTTGAGAGGTTACCAGTGGGAGATGAGGACCACCAAGAGCTTTCAGGGCTGGCACCTTTAGTGTAGGAGCAATCCTTGGACGTTCGCAATTTCGGAGTTGAGCTCTGGCCAGATTGAGCAGGAGAGGCTGTGTACGTTGGAAGTTTTAGTAGGCTAAACAAGTTCAGAGCCCAAGTGTTTGTGGTTCGTTTGAGAGGTTACCAGTGGGAGATGAGGACCAGCAAGAGCTTTCAGGGCCGGCACCTTTAGTGTAGGAGCAATCACTGGACGTTCGCAATTTCGGTGTTGAGCTCTGGCCAGATTGAGCAGGAGAGGCTGTGTACGTTGGAAGTTTTAGTAGGCTAAACAAGTTCAGAGGCCAAGTGTTTGTGGTTCGTTTGAGAGGTTACCAGTGGGAGATGAGGACCAGCAAGAGCTTTCAGGGCTGGCACCTTTAGTGTAGGAGCAATCCCTGGACGTTCGCAATGTCGGAGTTGAGCTCTGGCCAGATTGAGCAGGAGAGGCTGTGTACATTGGAAGTTTTAGTAGGCTAAACAAGTTCAGAGCCCAAGTGTTTGTGGTTCGTTTGAGAGGTTACCAGTGGGAGATGAGGACCAGCAAGAGCTTTCAGGGCCGGCACCTTTAGTGTAGGAGCAATCCTTGGACGTTCGCAATTTCGGTGTTGAGCTCTGGCCAGATTGAGCAGGAGAGGCTGTGTACGTTGGAAGTTTTAGTAGGCTAAACAAGTTCAGAGCCCAAGTGTTTGTGGTTCGTTTGAGAGGTTACCAGTGGGAGATGAGGACCAGCAAGAGCTTTCAGGGCTGGCACCTTTAGTGTAGGAGCAATCGCTGGACGTTCGCAATGTCGGTGTTGAGCTCTGGCCAGATTGAGCAGGAGAGGCTGTGTACGTTGGAAGTTTTAGTAGGCTAAACAAGTTCAGAGCCCAAGTGTTTGTGGTTCGTTTGAGAGGTTACCAGTGGGAGATGAGGACCAGCAAGAGCTTTCAGGGCCGGCACCTTTAGTGTAGGAGCAATCCTTGGACGTTCGCAATTTCGGTGTTGAGCTCTGGCCAGATTGAGCAGGAGAGGCTGTGTACGTTGGAAGTTTTAGTAGGCTAAACAAGTTCAGAGCCCAAGTGTTTGTGGTTCGTTTGAGAGGTTACCAGTGGGAGATGAGGACCAGCAAGAGCTTTCAGGGCTGGCACCTTTAGTGTAGGAGCAATCGCTGGACGTTCGCAATGTCGGTGTTGAGCTCTGGCCAGATTGAGCAGGAGAGGCTGTGTACGTTGGAAGTTTTAGTAGGCTAAAGAAGTTCAGAGCCCAAGTGTTTGTGGTTCGTTTGAGAGGTTACCAGTGGGAGATGAGGACCAGCAAGAGCTTTCAGGGCCGGCACCTTTAGTGTAGGAGCAATCCCTGGACGTTCGCAATTTCGGAGTTGAGCTCTGGCCAGATTGAGCAGGAGAGGCTGTGTACGTTGGAAGTTTTAGTAGGCTAAACAAGTTCAGAGCCCAAGTGTTTGTGGTTCGTTTGAGAGGTTACCAGTGGGAGATGAGGACCAGCAAGAGCTTTCAGGGCTGGCACCTTTAGTGTAGGAGCAATCGCTGGACGTTCGCAATGTCGGTGTTGAGCTCTGGCCAGATTGAGCAGGAGAGGCTGTGTACGTTGGAAGTTTTAGTAGGCTAAACAAGTTCAGAGCCCAAGTGTTTGTGGTTCGTTTGAGAGGTTACCAGTGGGAGATGAGGACCAGCAAGAGCTTTCAGGGCTGGCACCTTTACTGTAGGAGCAATCCTTGGTCGTTTGCAATTTTGTTGGTGAATTTTGGGCAGATTGAGCAGGAGAGGCTGTGTACGTTGGAAGTTTTAGTAGGCTAAACAAGTTCAGAGCCCAAGTGTTTGTGGTTCGTTTGAGAGGTTACCAGTGGGAGATGAGGACCAGCAAGAGCTTTCAGGGCTGGCACCTTTAGTGTAGGAGCAATCGCTGGACGTTCGCAATGTCGGTTTTGAGATCTGGCCAGATTGAGCAGGAGAGGCTGTGTACGTTGGAAGTTTTAGTAGGCTAAACAAGTTCAGAGCCCAAGTGTTTGTGGTTCGTTTGAGAGGTTACCAGTGGGAGATGAGGACCACCAAGAGCTTTCAGGGCTGGCACCTTTAGTGTAGGAGCAATCCTTGGACGTTCGCAATTTCGGTGTTGAGCTCTGGCCAGATTGAGCAGGAGAGGCTGTGTACGTTGGAAGTTTTAGTAGGCTAAACAAGTTCAGAGGCCAAGTGTTTGTGGTTCGTTTGAGAGGTTACCAGTGGGAGATGAGGACCAGCAAGAGCTTTCAGGGCTGGCACCTTTAGTGTAGGAGCAATCCTTGGACGTTCGCAATTTCGGTGTGGAGCTCTGGCCAGATTGAGCAGGAGAGGCTGTGTACGTTGGAAGTTTTAGTAGGCTAAACAAGTTCAGAGCCCAAGTGTTTGTGGTTCGTTTGAGAGGTTACCAGTGGGAGATGAGGACCAGCAAGAGCTTTCAGGGCTGGCACCTTTAGTGTAGGAGCAATCGCTGGACGTTCGCAATGTCGGTGTTGAGCTCTGGCCAGATTGAGCAGGAGAGGCTGTGTACGTTGGAAGTTTTAGTAGGCTAAACAAGTTCAGAGCCCAAGTGTTTGTGGTTCGTTTGAGAGGTTACCAGTGGGAGATGAGGACCAGCAAGAGCTTTCAGGGCTGGCACCTTTAGTGTAGGAGCAATCGCTGGACGTTCGCAATTTTGTTGGTGAATTTTGGGCAGATTGAGCAGGAGAGGCTGTGTACGTTGGAAGTTTTAGTAGGCTAAACAAGTTCAGAGCCCAAGTGTTTGTGGTTCGTTTGAGAGGTTACCAGTGGGAGATGAGGACCAGCAAGAGCTTTCAGGGCTGGCACCTTTAGTGTAGGAGCAATCGCTGGACGTTCGCAATTTCGGAGTTGAGCTCTGGCCAGATTGAGCAGGAGAGGCTGTGTACGTTGGAAGTTTTAGTAGGCTAAACAAGTTCAGAGCCCAAGTGTTTGTGGTTCGTTTGAGAGGTTACCAGTGGGAGATGAGGACCAGCAAGAGCTTTCAGGGCTGGCACCTTTAGTGTAGGAGCAATCGCTGGACGTTCGCAATGTCGGTTTTGAGCTCTGGCCAGATTGAGCAGGAGAGGCTGTGTACGTTGGAAGTTTTAGTAGGCTAAACAAGTTCAGAGCCCAAGTGTTTGTGGTTCGTTTGAGAGGTTACCCGTGGGAGATGAGGACCAGCAAGAGCTTTCAGGGCTGGCACCTTTAGTGTAGGAGCAATCGCTGGACGTTCGCAATTTTGTTGGTGAATTTTGGCCAGATTGAGCAGGAGAGGCTGTGTACGTTGGAAGTTTTAGTAGGCTAAACAAGTTCAGAGCCCAGGTGTTTGTGGTTCGTTTGAGAGGTTACCAGTGGGAGATGAGGACCAGCAAGAGCTTTCAGGGCTGGCACCTTTAGTGTAGGAGCAATCGCTGGACGTTCGCAATTTCGGTGTTGAGCTCTGGCCAGATTGAGCAGGAGAGGCTGTGTACGTTGGAAGTTTTAGTAGGCTAAACAAGTTCAGAGGCCAAGTGTTTGTGGTTCGTTTGAGAGGTTACCAGTGGGAGATGAGGACCAGCAAGAGCTTTCAGGGCTGGCACCTTTAGTGTAGGAGCAATCCTTGGACGTTTGCAATTTCGGTGTGGAGCTCTGGCCAGATTGAGCAGGAGAGGCTGTGTACGTTGGAAGTTTTAGTAGGCTAAACAAGTTCAGAGCCCAAGTGTTTGTGGTTCGTTTGAGAGGTTACCAGTGGGAGATGAGGACCAGCAAGAGCTTTCAGGGCTGGCACCTTTAGTGTAGGAGCAATCGCTGGACGTTCGCAATGTCGGTGTTGAGCTCTGGCCAGATTGAGCAGGAGAGGCTGTGTACGTTGGAAGTTTTAGTAGGCTAAACAAGTTCAGAGGCCAAGTGTTTGTGGTTCGTTTGAGAGGTTACCAGTGGGAGATGAGGACCAGCAAGAGCTTTCAGGGCTGGCACCTTTAGTGTAGGAGCAATCGCTGACGTTCGCAATGTCGGTGTTGAGCTCTGGCCAGATTGAGCAGGAGAGGCTGTGTACGTTGGAAGTTTTAGTAGGCTAAACAAGTTCAGAGGCCAAGTGTTTGTGGTTCGTTTGAGAGGTTACCAGTGGGAGATGAGGACCAGCAAGAGCTTTCAGGGCTGGCACCTTTAGTGTAGGAGCAAATCGCTGGACGTTCGCAATTTTGTTGGTGAATTTTGGGCAGATTGAGCAGGAGAGGCTGTGTACGTTGGAAGTTTTAGTAGGCTAAACAAGTTCAGAGCCCAAGTGTTTGTGGTTCGTTTGAGAGGTTACCAGTGGGAGATGAGGACCAGCAAGAGCTTTCAGGGCCGGCACCTTTAGTGTAGGAGCAATCGCTGGACGTTCGCAATTTCGGTGTGGAGCTGTGGCAGATTGAGCAGGAGAGGCTGTGTACGTTGGAAGTTTTAGTAGGCTAAACAAGTTCAGAGCCCAAGTGTTTGTGGTTTGTTTGAGAGGTTACCAGTGGGAGATGAGGACCAGCAAGAGCTTTCAGGGCCGGCACCTTTAGTGTAGGAGCAATCCTTGGACGTTCGCAATTTCGGTGTTGAGCTCTGGCCAGATTGAGCAGGAGAGGCTGTGTACGTTGGAAGTTTTAGTAGGCTAAACAAGTTCAGAGCCCAAGTGTTTGTGGTTCGTTTGAGAGGTTACCAGTGGGAGATGAGGACCAGCAAGAGTTTTCAGGGCTGGCACCTTTAGTGTAGGAGCAATCGCTGGACGTTCGCAATTTCGGAGTTGAGCTCTGGCCAGATTGAGCAGGAGAGGCTGTGTACGTTGGAAGTTTTAGTAGGCTAAACAAGTTCAGAGGCCAAGTGTTTGTGGTTCGTTTGAGAGGTTACCAGTGGGAGATGAGGACCAGCAAGAGTTTTCAGGGCTGGCACCTTTAGTGTAGGAGCAATCCCTGGACGTTCGCAATTTCGGAGTTGAGCTCTGGCCAGATTGAGCAGGAGAGGCTGTGTACGTTGGAAGTTTTAGTAGGCTAAACAACTTCAGAGCCCAAGTGTTTGTGGTTCGTTTGAGAGGTTACCAGTGGGAGATGAGGACCAGCAAGAGCTTTCAGGGCTGGCACCTTTAGTGTAGGAGCAATCGCTGGACGTTCGCAATGTCGGTTTTGAGCTCTGGCCAGATTGAGCAGGAGAGGCTGTGTACGTTGGAAGTTTTAGTAGGCTAAACAAGTTCAGAGCCCAAGTGTTTGTGGTTCGTTTGAGAGGTTACCAGTGGGAGATGAGGACCAGCAAGAGCTTTCAGGGCCGGCACCTTTAGTGTAGGAGCAATCCTTGGACGTTCGCAATTTCGGTGTTGAGCTCTGGCCAGATTGAGCAGGAGAGGCTGTGTACGTTGGAAGTTTTAGTAGGCTAAACAAGTTCAGAGCCCAAGTGTTTGTGGTTCGTTTGAGAGGTTACCAGTGGGAGATGAGGACCAGCAAGAGTTTTCAGGGCTGGCACCTTTAGTGTAGGAGCAATCCCTGGACGTTCGCAATTTCGGAGTTGAGCTCTGGCCAGATTGAGCAGGAGAGGCTGTGTACGTTGGAAGTTTTAGTAGGCTAAATACGTTCAGAGGCCAAGTGTTTGTGGTTCGTTTGAGAGGTTACCATGGGAGATGAGGACCAGCAAGAGCTTTCAGGGCTGGCACTTTTAGTGTAGGAGCAATCCTTGGACGTTCGCAATTTCGGTGTTGAGCTCTGGCCAGATTGAGCAGGAGAGGCTGTGTACGTTGGAAGTTTTAGTAGGCTAAACAAGTTCAGAGCCCAAGTGTTTGTGGTTCGTTTGAGAGGTTACCAGTGGGAGATGAGGACCAGCAAGAGCTTTCAGGGCTGGCACCTTTAGTGTAGGAGCAATCGCTGGACGTTCGCAATTTCGGTGTTGAGCTCTGGCCAGACTGAGCAGGAGAGGCTGTGTACGTTGGAAGTTTTAGTAGGCTAAACAAGTTCAGAGCCCAAGTGTTTGTGGTTCGTTTGAGAGGTTACCAGTGGGAGATGAGGACCAGCAAGAGCTTTCAGGGCTGGCACCTTTAGTGTAGGAGCAATCCTTGGACGTTCGCAATTTCGGTGTTGAATTTTGGCCAGATTGAGCAGGAGAGGCTGTGTACGTTGGAAGTTTTAGTAGGCTAAACAAGTTCAGAGCCCAAGTGTTTGTGGTTCGTTTGAGAGGTTACCAGTGGGAGATGAGGACCAGCAAGAGCTTTCAGGGCTGGCACCTTTATTGTAGGAGCAATCGCTGGACGTTCGCAATTTTGTTGGTGAATTTTGGGCAGATTGAGCAGGAGAGGCTGTGTACGTTGGAAGTTTTAGTAGGCTAAACAAGTTCAGAGCCCAAGTGTTTGTGGTTCGTTTGAGAGGTTACCAGTGGGAGATGAGGACCAGCAAGAGCTTTCAGGGCTGGCACCTTTAGTGTAGGAGCAATCGCTGGACGTTCGCAATGTCGTTGTTGAGATATGGCCAGATTGAGCAGGAGAGGCTGTGTATGTTGGAAGTTTTAGTAGGCTAAACAAGTTCAGAGCCCAAGTGTTTGTGGTTCGTTTGAGAGGTTACCAGTGGGAGATGAGGACCAGCAAGAGCTTTCAGGGCTGGCACCTTTAGTGTAGGAGCAATCCTTGGACGTTCGCAATTTCGGTGTGGAGCTCTGGCCAGATTGAGCAGGAGAGGCTGTGTACGTTGGAAGTTTTAGTAGGCTAAACAAGTTCAGAGCCCAAGTGTTTGTGGTTCGTTTGAGAGGTTACCAGTGGGAGATGAGGACCAGCAAGAGCTTTCAGGGCCGGCACCTTTAGTGTAGGAGCAATCGCTGGACGTTCGCAATGTCGGTGTTGAGCTCTGGCCAGATTGAGCAGGAGAGGCTGTGTACGTTGGAAGTTTTAGTAGGCTAAACAAGTTCAGAGGCCAAGTGTTTGTGGTTCGTTTGAGAGGTTACCAGTGGGAGATGAGGACCAGCAAGAGCTTTCAGGGCTGGCACCTTTAGTGTAGGAGCAATCGCTGGACGTTCGCAATTTTGTTGGTGAATTTTGGGCAGATTGAGCAGGAGAGGCTGTGTACGTTGGAAGTTTTAGTAGGCTAAACAAGTTCAGAGCCCAAGTGTTTGTGGTTCGTTTGAGAGGTTACCAGTGGGAGATGAGGACCAGCAAGAGCTTTCAGGGCTGGCACCTTTAGTGTAGGAGCAATCGCTGGACGTTCGCAATGTCGTTGTTGAGATCTGGCCAGATTGAGCAGGAGAGGCTGTGTACGTTGGAAGTTTTAGTAGGCTAAACAAGTTCAGAGCCCAAGTGTTTGTGGTTCGTTTGAGAGGTTACCAGTGGGAGATGAGGACCAGCAAGAGCTTTCAGGGCTGGCACCTTTAGTGTAGGAGCAATCCTTGGACGTTCGCAATGTCGTTGTTGAGCTCTGGCCAGATTGAGCAGGAGAGGCTGTGTACGTTGGAAGTTTTAGTAGGCTAAACAAGTTCAGAGCCCAAGTGTTTGTGGTTCGTTTGAGAGGTTACCAGTGGGAGATGAGGACCAGCAAGAGCTTTCAGGGCCGGCACCTTTAGTGTAGGAGCAATCGCTGGACGTTCGCAATTTCGGTGTGGAGCTCTGGCCAGATTGAGCAGGAGAGGCTGTGTACGTTGGAAGTTTTAGTAGGCTAAACAAGTTCAGAGGCCAAGTGTTTGTGGTTCGTTTGAGAGGTTACCAGTGGGAGATGAGGACCAGCAAGAGCTTTCAGGGCTGGCACCTTTATTGTAGGAGCAATCCCTGGACGTTCGCAATGTCGTTGTTGAGATCTGGCCAGATTGAGCAGGAGAGGCTGTGTATGTTGGAAGTTTTAGTAGGCTAAACAACTTCAGAGCCCAAGTGTTTGTGGTTCGTTTGAGAGGTTACCAGTGGGAGATGAGGACCAGCAAGAGCTTTCAGGGCTGGCACCTTTAGTGTAGGAGCAATCGCTGGACGTTCGCAATTTCGGTGTTGAGCTCTGGCCAGATTGAGCAGGAGAGGCTGTGTACGTTGGAAGTTTTAGTAGGCTAAACAAGTTCAGAGGCCAAGTGTTTGTGGTTCGTTTGAGAGGTTACCAGTGGGAGATGAGGACCAGCAAGAGCTTTCAGGGCTGGCACCTTTAGTGTAGGAGCAATCGCTGGACGTTCGCAATTTTGTTGGTGAATTTTGGGCAGATTGAGCAGGAGAGGCTGTGTACGTTGGAAGTTTTAGTAGGCTAAACAAGTTCAGAGCCCAAGTGTTTGTGGTTCGTTTGAGAGGTTACCAGTGGGAGATGAGGACCAGCAAGAGCTTTCAGGGCTGGCACCTTTAGTGTAGGAGCAATCGCTGGACGTTCGCAATTTCGGTGTTGAGCTCTGGCCAGATTGAGCAGGAGAGGCTGTGTACGTTGGAAGTTTTAGTAGGCTAAACAAGTTCTGATCCCAAGAGTTTGTGGTTCGTTTGAGAGGTTACCAGTGGGAGATGAGGACCAGCAAGAGTTTTCAGGGCTGGCACCTTTAGTGTAGGAGCAATCCCTGGACGTTCGCAATTTCGGTGTTGAGCTCTGGCCAGATTGAGCAGGAGAGGCTGTGTACGTTGGAAGTTTTAGTAGGCTAAACAAGTTCAGAGCCCAAGTGTTTGTGGTTCGTTTGAGAGGTTACCAGTGGGAGATGAGGACCAGCAAGAGCTTTCAGGGCCGGCACCTTTAGTGTAGGAGCAATCCTTGGACGTTCGCAATTTCGGTGTTGAGCTCTGGCCAGATTGAGCAGGAGAGGCTGTGTACGTTGGAAGTTTTAGTAGGCTAAACAAGTTCAGAGCCCAAGTGTTTGTGGTTCGTTTGAGAGGTTACCAGTGGGAGATGAGGACCAGCAAGAGCTTTCAGGGCTGGCACCTTTAGTGTAGGAGCAATCGCTGGACGTTCGCAATGTCGGTGTTGAGCTCTGGCCAGATTGAGCAGGAGAGGCTGTGTACGTTGGAAGTTTTAGTAGGCTAAACAAGTTCAGAGGCCAAGTGTTTGTGGTTCGTTTGAGAGGTTACCAGTGGGAGATGAGGACCAGCAAGAGCTTTCAGGGCCGGCACCTTTAGTGTAGGAGCAATCGCTGGACGTTCGCAATTTCGGTGTTGAGCTCTGGCCAGATTGAGCAGGAGAGGCTGTGTACGTTGGAAGTTTTAGTAGGCTAAACAAGTTCAGAGCCCAAGTGTTTGTGGTTCGTTTGAGAGGTTACCAGTGGGAGATGAGGACCAGCAAGAGCTTTCAGGGCTGGCACCTTTAGTGTAGGAGCAATCGCTGGACGTTCGCAATTTCGGAGTTGAGCTCTGGCCAGACTGAGCAGGAGAGGCTGTGTACGTTGGAAGTTTTAGTAGGCTAAACAAGTTCAGAGCCCAAGTGTTTGTGGTTCATTTGAGAGGTTACCAGTGGGAGATGAGGACCAGCAAGAGCTTTCAGGGCTGGCACCTTTAGTGTAGGAGCAATCGCTGGACGTTCGCAATTTTGTTGGTGAATTTTGGGCAGATTGAGCAGGAGAGGCTGTGTACGTTGGAAGTTTTAGTAGGCTAAACAAGTTCAGAGCCAAGTGTTTGTGGTTCGTTTGAGAGGTTACCAGTGGGAGATGAGGACCAGCAAGAGCTTTCAGGGCTGGCACCTTTAGTGTAGGAGCAATCGCTGGACGTTCGCAATTTCGGTGTTGAGCTCTGGCCAGATTGAGCAGGAGAGGCTGTGTACGTTGGAAGTTTTAGTAGGCTAAACAAGTTCAGAGCCCAAGTGTTTGTGGTTCGTTTGAGAGGTTACCAGTGGGAGATGAGGACCAGCAAGAGCTTTCAGGGCTGGCACCTTTAGTGTAGGAGCAATCGCTGGACGTTCACAATTTCGGTGTAGAATTTTGGCCAGATTGAGCAGGAGAGGCTGTGTACGTTGGAAGTTTTAGTAGGCTAAACAAGTTCAGAGCCCAAGTGTTTGTGGTTCGTTTGAGAGGTTACCAGTGGGAGATGAGGACCAGCAAGAGCTTTCAGGGCTGGCACCTTTAGTGTAGGAGCAATCCCTGGACGTTCGCAATTTCGGAGTTGAGCTCTGGCCAGATTGAGCAGGAGAGGCTGTGTACGTTGGAAGTTTTAGTAGGCTAAACAAGTTCAGAGCCCAAGTGTTTGTGGTTCGTTTGAGAGGTTACCAGTGGGAGATGAGGACCAGCAAGAGCTTTCAGGGCTGGCACCTTTAGTGTAGGAGCAATCGCTGGACGTTCGCAATGTCGGTGTTGAGCTCTGGCCAGATTGAGCAGGAGAGGCTGTGTACGTTGGAAGTTTTAGTAGGCTAAACAAGTTCAGAGCCCAAGTGTTTGTGGTTCGTTTGAGAGGATACCAGTGGGAGATGAGGACCAGCAAGAGCTTTCAGGGCTGGCACCTTTAGTGTAGGAGCAATCCTTGGACGTTCGCAATTTCGGTGTTGAGCTCTGGCCAGATTGAGCAGGAGAGGCTGTGTACGTTGGAAGTTTTAGTAGGCTAAACAAGTTCAGAGCCCAAGTGTTTGTGGTTCGTTTGAGAGGTTACCAGTGGGAGATGAGGACCAGCAAGAGCTTTCAGGGCTGGCACCTTTAGTGTAGGAGCAATCGCTGGACGTTCGCAATTTTGTTGGTGAATTTTGGGCAGATTGAGCAGGAGAGGCTGTGTACGTTGGAAGTTTTAGTAGGCTAAACAAGTTCAGAGCCCAAGTGTTTGTGGTTCGTTTGAGAGGTTACCAGTGGGAGATGAGGACCAGCAAGAGCTTTCAGGGCTGGCACCTTTAGTGTAGGAGCAATCGCTGGACGTTCGCAATGTCGGTGTTGAGCTCTGGCCAGATTGAGCAGGAGAGGCTGTGTACGTTGGAAGTTTTAGTAGGCTAAACAAGTTCAGAGCCCAAGTGTTTGTGGTTCGTTTGAGAGGTTACCAGTGGGAGATGAGGACCAGCAAGAGCTTTCAGGGCTGGCACCTTTAGTGTAGGAGCAATCGCTGGACGTTCACAATTTCGGTGTAGAATTTTGGCCAGATTGAGCAGGAGAGGCTGTGTACGTTGGAAGTTTTAGTAGGCTAAACAAGTTCAGAGCCCAAGTGTTTGTGGTTCGTTTGAGAGGTTACCAGTGGGAGATGAGGACCAGCAAGAGCTTTCAGGGCTGGCACCTTTAGTGTAGGAGCAATTGCTGGACGTTCGCAATTTTGTTGGTGAATTTTGGGCAGATTGAGCAGGAGAGGCTGTGTACGTTGGAAGTTTTAGTAGGCTAAACAAGTTCAGAGCCCAAGTGTTTGTGGTTCGTTTGAGAGGTTACCAGTGGGAGATGAGGACCAGCAAGAGCTTTCAGGGCTGGCACCTTTAGTGTAGGAGCAATCGCTGGACGTTCGCAATTTCGGAGTTGAGCTCTGGCCAGATTGAGCAGGAGAGGCTGTGTACGTTGGAAGTTTTAGTAGGCTAAACAAGTTCAGAGCCCAAGTGTTTGTGGTTCGTTTGAGAGGTTACCAGTGGGAGATGAGGACCAGCAAGAGCTTTCAGGGCTGGCACCTTTAGTGTAGGAGCAATCCTTGGACGTTCGCAATTTCGGTGTTGAGCTCTGGCCAGATTGAGCAGGAGAGGCTGTGTACGTTGGAAGTTTTAGTAGGCTAAACAAGTTCAGAGCCCAAGTGTTTGTGGTTCGTTTGAGAGGTTACCAGTGGGAGATGAGGACCAGCAAGAGCTTTCAGGGCTGGCACCTTTAGTGTAGGAGCAATTGCTGGACGTTCGCAATTTTGTTGGTGAATTTTGGGCAGATTGAGCAGGAGAGGCTGTGTACGTTGGAAGTTTTAGTAGGCTAAACAAGTTCAGAGCCCAAGTGTTTGTGGGTTCGTTTGAGAGGTTACCAGTGGGAGATGAGGACCAGCAAGAGCTTTCAGGGCTGGCACCTTTAGTGTAGGAGCAATCGCTGGACGTTCGCAATGTCGGTGTTGAGCTCTGGCCAGATTGAGCAGGAGAGGCTGTGTACGTTGGAAGTTTTAGTAGGCTAAACAAGTTCAGAGGCCAAGTGTTTGTGGTTCGTTTGAGAGGTTACCAGTGGGAGATGAGGACCAGCAAGAGCTTTCAGGGCTGGCACCTTTAGTGTAGGAGCAATCGCTGGACGTTCGCAATTTTGTTGGTGAATTTTGGGCAGATTGAGCAGGAGAGGCTGTGTACGTTGGAAGTTTTAGTAGGCTAAACAAGTTCAGAGCCCAAGTGTTTGTGGTTCGTTTGAGAGGTTACCAGTGGGAGATGAGGACCAGCAAGAGCTTTCAGGGCTGGCACCTTTAGTGTAGGAGCAATCGCTGGACATTCGCAATTTCGGTGTTGAGCTCTGGCCAGATTGAGCAGGAGAGGCTGTGTACGTTGGAAGTTTTAGTAGGCTAAACAAGTTCAGAGCCCAAGTGTTTGTGGTTCGTTTGAGAGGTTACCAGTGGGAGATGAGGACCAGCAAGAGCTTTCAGGGCTGGCACCTTTAGTGTAGGAGCAATCGCTGGACGTTCGCAATGTCGGTGTTGAGCTCTGGCCAGATTGAGCAGGAGAGGCTGTGTACGTTGGAAGTTTTAGT
Organism: Gavia stellata; assembly: GCF_030936135.1. Classification (NCBI taxonomy): domain Eukaryota; kingdom Metazoa; phylum Chordata; class Aves; order Gaviiformes; family Gaviidae; genus Gavia; species Gavia stellata. The sequence continues at coordinate 42,486 of NW_026776965.1, forward strand.
AGGCTAAACAAGTTCAGAGCCCAAGTGTTTGTGGTTCGTTTGAGAGGTTACCAGTGGGAGATGAGGACCAGCAAGAGCTTTCAGGGCTGGCACCTTTAGTGTAGGAGCAATCCTTGGACGTTCGCAATGTCGGTGTTGAGCTCTGGCCAGATTGAGCAGGAGAGGCTGTGTACGTTGGAAGTTTTAGTAGGCTAAACAAGTTCAGAGCCCAAGTGTTTGTGGTTCGTTTGAGAGGTTACCAGTGGGAGATGAGGACCAGCAAGAGCTTTCAGGGCTGGCACCTTTAGTGTAGGAGCAATCCCTGGACGTTCGCAATTTTGTTGGTGAATTTTGGGCAGATTGAGCAGGAGAGGCTGTGTACGTTGGAAGTTTTAGTAGGCTAAACAAGTTCAGAGCCCAAGTGTTTGTGGTTCGTTTGAGAGGTTACCAGTGGGAGATGAGGACCAGCAAGAGCTTTCAGGGCTGGCACCTTTAGTGTAGGAGCAATCCCTGGACGTTCGCAATGTCGGAGTTGAGCTCTGGCCAGATTGAGCAGGAGAGGCTGTGTACATTGGAAGTTTTAGTAGGCTAAACAAGTTCAGAGCCCAAGTGTTTGTGGTTCGTTTGAGAGGTTACCAGTGGGAGATGAGGACCAGCAAGAGCTTTCAGGGCCGGCAACCTTTAGTGTAGGAGCAATCCTTGGACGTTCGCAATTTCGGTGTTGAGCTCTGGCCAGATTGAGCAGGAGAGGCTGTGTACGTTGGAAGTTTTAGTAGGCTAAACAAGTTCAGAGCCCAAGTGTTTGTGGTTCGTTTGAGAGGTTACCAGTGGGAGATGAGGACCAGCAAGAGCTTTCAGGGCTGGCACCTTTAGTGTAGGAGCAATCGCTGGACGTTCGCAATGTCGGTGTTGAGCTCTGGCCAGATTGAGCAGGAGAGGCTGTGTACGTTGGAAGTTTTAGTAGGCTAAACAAGTTCAGAGCCCAAGTGTTTGTGGTTCGTTTGAGAGGTTACCAGTGGGAGATGAGGACCAGCAAGAGCTTTCAGGGCTGGCACCTTTAGTGTAGGAGCAATCGCTGGACGTTCGCAATGTCGTTGTTGAGATCTGGCCAGATTGAGCAGGAGAGGCTGTGTACGTTGGAAGTTTTAGTAGGCTAAGCAAGTTCAGAGCCCAAGTGTTTGTGGTTCGTTTGAGAGGTTACCAGTGGGAGATGAGGACCACCAAGAGCTTTCAGGGCTGGCACCTTTAGTGTAGGAGCAATCCTTGGACGTTCGCAATTTCGGTGTTGAGCTCTGGCCAGATTGAGCAGGAGAGGCTGTGTACGTTGGAAGTTTTAGTAGGCTAAACAAGTTCAGAGGCCAAGTGTTTGTGGTTCGTTTGAGAGGTTACCAGTGGGAGATGAGGACCAGCAAGAGCTTTCAGGGCCGGCACCTTTAGTGTAGGAGCAATCGCTGGACGTTCGCAATTTCGGTGTGGAGCTCTGGCCAGATTGAGCAGGAGAGGCTGTGTACGTTGGAAGTTTTAGTAGGCTAAACAAGTTCAGAGGCCAAGTGTTTGTGGTTCGTTTGAGAGGTTACCAGTGGGAGATGAGGACCAGCAAGAGCTTTCAGGGCTGGCACCTTTAGTGTAGGAGCAATCCTTGGACGTTCGCAATGTCGTTGTTGAGATCTGGCCAGATTGAGCAGGAGAGGCTGTGTACGTTGGAAGTTTTAGTAGGCTAAACAAGTTCAGAGCCCAAGTGTTTGTGGTTCGTTTGAGAGGTTACCAGTGGGAGATGAGGACCAGCAAGAGCTTTCAGGGCTGGCACCTTTAGTGTAGGAGCAATCCCTGGACGTTCGCAATTTCGGAGTTGAGCTCTGGCCAGATTGAGCAGGAGAGGCTGTGTACGTTGGAAGTTTTAGTAGGCTAAACAAGTTCAGAGCCCAAGTGTTTGTGGTTCGTTTGAGAGGTTACCAGTGGGAGATGAGGACCAGCAAGAGCTTTCAGGGCTGGCACCTTTAGTGTAGGAGCAATCCTTGGACGTTCGCAATTTCGGTGTTGAGCTCTGGCCAGATTGAGCAGGAGAGGCTGTGTACGTTGGAAGTTTTAGTAGGCTAAACAAGTTCAGAGCCCAAGTGTTTGTGGTTCGTTTGAGAGGTTACCAGTGGGAGATGAGGACCAGCAAGAGCTTTCAGGGCTGGCACCTTTAGTGTAGGAGCAATCCTTGGACGTTCGCAATGTCGGTGTTGAGCTCTGGCCAGATTGAGCAGGAGAGGCTGTGTACGTTGGAAGTTTTAGTAGGCTAAACAAGTTCAGAGCCCAAGTGTTTGTGGTTCGTTTGAGAGGTTACCAGTGGGAGATGAGGACCAGCAAGAGCTTTCAGGGCTGGCACCTTTAGTGTAGGAGCAATCCCTGGACGTTCGCAATTTTGTTGGTGAATTTTGGGCAGATTGAGCAGGAGAGGCTGTGTACGTTGGAAGTTTTAGTAGGCTAAACAAGTTCAGAGCCCAAGTGTTTGTGGTTCGTTTGAGAGGTTACCAGTGGGAGATGAGGACCAGCAAGAGCTTTCAGGGCTGGCACCTTTAGTGTAGGAGCAATCCCTGGACGTTCGCAATGTCGGAGTTGAGCTCTGGCCAGATTGAGCAGGAGAGGCTGTGTACGTTGGAAGTTTTAGTAGGCTAAACAAGTTCAGAGCCCAAGTGTTTGTGGTTCGTTTGAGAGGTTACCAGTGGGAGATGAGGACCAGCAAGAGCTTTCAGGGCTGGCACCTTTAGTGTAGGAGCAATCGCTGGACGTTCGCAATGTCGTTGTTGAGCTCTGGCCAGATTGAGCAGGAGAGGCTGTGTACGTTGGAAGTTTTAGTAGGCTAAACAAGTTCAGAGCCCAAGTGTTTGTGGTTCGTTTGAGAGGTTACCAGTGGGAGATGAGGACCAGCAAGAGCTTTCAGGGCTGGCACCTTTAGTGTAGGAGCAATCGCTGGACGTTCGCAATGTCGGTGTTGAGCTCTGGCCAGATTGAGCAGGAGAGGCTGTGTACGTTGGAAGTTTTAGTAGGCTAAACAAGTTCAGAGCCCAAGTGTTTGTGGTTCGTTTGAGAGGTTACCAGTGGGAGATGAGGACCAGCAAGAGCTTTCAGGGCTGGCACCTTTAGTGTAGGAGCAATCGCTGGATGTTCGCAATTTTGTTGGTGAATTTTGGGCAGATTGAGCAGGAGAGGCTGTGTACGTTGGAAGTTTTAGTAGGCTAAACAAGTTCAGAGCCCAAGTGTTTGTGGTTCGTTTGAGAGGTTACCAGTGGGAGATGAGGACCAGCAAGAGCTTTCAGGGCTGGCACCTTTAGTGTAGGAGCAATCCCTGGACGTTCGCAATGTCGGAGTTGAGCTCTGGCCAGATTGAGCAGGAGAGGCTGTGTACATTGGAAGTTTTAGTAGGCTAAACAAGTTCAGAGCCCAAGTGTTTGTGGTTCGTTTGAGAGGTTACCAGTGGGAGATGAGGACCAGCAAGAGCTTTCAGGGCCGGCACCTTTAGTGTAGGAGCAATCCTTGGACGTTCGCAATTTCGGTGTTGAGCTCTGGCCAGATTGAGCAGGAGAGGCTGTGTACGTTGGAAGTTTTAGTAGGCTAAACAAGTTCAGAGGCCAAGTGTTTGTGGTTCGTTTGAGAGGTTACCAGTGGGAGATGAGGACCAGCAAGAGCTTTCAGGGCTGGCACCTTTAGTGTAGGAGCAATCGCTGGACGTTCGCAATGTCGGTGTTGAGCTCTGGCCAGATTGAGCAGGAGAGGCTGTGTACGTTGGAAGTTTTAGTAGGCTAAACAAGTTCAGAGGCCAAGTGTTTGTGGTTCGTTTGAGAGGTTACCAGTGGGAGATGAGGACCAGCAAGAGCTTTCAGGGCCGGCACCTTTAGTGTAGGAGCAATCGCTGGACGTTCGCAATTTCGGTGTTGAGCTCTGGCCAGATTGAGCAGGAGAGGCTGTGTACGTTGGAAGTTTTAGTAGGCTAAACAAGTTCAGAGCCCAAGTGTTTGTGGTTCGTTTGAGAGGTTACCAGTGGGAGATGAGGACCAGCAAGAGCTTTCAGGGCTGGCACCTTTAGTGTAGGAGCAATCGCTGGACGTTCACAATTTCGGAGTTGAGCTCTGGCCAGACTGAGCAGGAGAGGCTGTGTACGTTGGAAGTTTTAGTAGGCTAAACAAGTTCAGAGGCCAAGTGTTTGTGGTTCGTTTGAGAGGTTACCAGTGGGAGATGAGGACCAGCAAGAGCTTTCAGGGCCGGCACCTTTAGTGTAGGAGCAATCGCTGGACGTTCGCAATTTCGGTGTTGAGCTCTGGCCAGATTGAGCAGGAGAGGCTGTGTACGTTGGAAGTTTTAGTAGGCTAAACAAGTTCAGAGCCCAAGTGTTTGTGGTTCGTTTGAGAGGTTACCAGTGGGAGATGAGGACCAGCAAGAGCTTTCAGGGCTGGCACCTTTAGTGTAGGAGCAATTGCTGGACGTTCGCAATTTTGTTGGTGAATTTTGGGCAGATTGAGCAGGAGAGGCTGTGTACGTTGGAAGTTTTAGTAGGCTAAACAAGTTCAGAGCCCAAGTGTTTGTGGTTCGTTTGAGAGGTTACCAGTGGGAGATGAGGACCAGCAAGAGCTTTCAGGGCTGGCACCTTTAGTGTAGGAGCAATCGCTGGACGTTCGCAATGTCGGTGTTGAGCTCTGGCCAGATTGAGCAGGAGAGGCTGTGTACGTTGGAAGTTTTAGTAGGCTAAACAAGTTCAGAGGCCAAGTGTTTGTGGTTCGTTTGAGAGGTTACCAGTGGGAGATGAGGACCAGCAAGAGCTTTCAGGGCTGGCACCTTTAGTGTAGGAGCAATCGCTGGACGTTCGCAATTTTGTTGGTGAATTTTGGGCAGATTGAGCAGGAGAGGCTGTGTACGTTGGAAGTTTTAGTAGGCTAAACAAGTTCAGAGCCCAAGTGTTTGTGGTTCGTTTGAGAGGTTACCAGTGGGAGATGAGGACCAGCAAGAGCTTTCAGGGCTGGCACCTTTAGTGTAGGAGCAATCGCTGGACATTCGCAATTTCGGTGTTGAGCTCTGGCCAGATTGAGCAGGAGAGGCTGTGTACGTTGGAAGTTTTAGTAGGCTAAACAAGTTCAGAGCCCAAGTGTTTGTGGTTCGTTTGAGAGGTTACCAGTGGGAGAAGAGGACCAGCAAGAGCTTTCAGGGCTGGCACCTTTAGTGTAGGAGCAATCGCTGGACGTTCGCAATGTCGGTGTTGAGCTCTGGCCAGATTGAGCAGGAGAGGCTGTGTACGTTGGAAGTTTTAGTAGGCTAAACAAGTTCAGAGCCCAAGTGTTTGTGGTTCGTTTGAGAGGTTACCAGTGGGAGATGAGGACCAGCAAGAGCTTTCAGGGCTGGCACCTTTAGTGTAGGAGCAATCCTTGGACGTTCGCAATGTCGGTGTTGAGCTCTGGCCAGATTGAGCAGGAGAGGCTGTGTACGTTGGAAGTTTTAGTAGGCTAAACAAGTTCAGAGCCCAAGTGTTTGTGGTTCGTTTGAGAGGTTACCAGTGGGAGATGAGGACCAGCAAGAGCTTTCAGGGCTGGCACCTTTAGTGTAGGAGCAATCCCTGGACGTTCGCAATTTTGTTGGTGAATTTTGGGCAGATTGAGCAGGAGAGGCTGTGTACGTTGGAAGTTTTAGTAGGCTAAACAAGTTCAGAGCCCAAGTGTTTGTGGTTCGTTTGAGAGGTTACCAGTGGGAGATGAGGACCAGCAAGAGCTTTCAGGGCTGGCACCTTTAGTGTAGGAGCAATCCCTGGACGTTCGCAATGTCGGAGTTGAGCTCTGGCCAGATTGAGCAGGAGAGGCTGTGTACATTGGAAGTTTTAGTAGGCTAAACAAGTTCAGAGCCCAAGTGTTTGTGGTTCGTTTGAGAGGTTACCAGTGGGAGATGAGGACCAGCAAGAGCTTTCAGGGCCGGCACCTTTAGTGTAGGAGCAATCCTTGGACGTTCGCAATTTCGGTGTTGAGCTCTGGCCAGATTGAGCAGGAGAGGCTGTGTACGTTGGAAGTTTTAGTAGGCTAAACAAGTTCAGAGCCCAAGTGTTTGTGGTTCGTTTGAGAGGTTACCAGTGGGAGATGAGGACCAGCAAGAGCTTTCAGGGCTGGCACCTTTAGTGTAGGAGCAATCGCTGGACGTTCGCAATGTCGGTGTTGAGCTCTGGCCAGATTGAGCAGGAGAGGCTGTGTACGTTGGAAGTTTTAGTAGGCTAAACAAGTTCAGAGCCCAAGTGTTTGTGGTTCGTTTGAGAGGTTACCAGTGGGAGATGAGGACCAGCAAGAGCTTTCAGGGCTGGCACCTTTAGTGTAGGAGCAATCGCTGGACGTTCGCAATGTCGTTGTTGAGATCTGGCCAGATTGAGCAGGAGAGGCTGTGTACGTTGGAAGTTTTAGTAGGCTAAGCAAGTTCAGAGCCCAAGTGTTTGTGGTTCGTTTGAGAGGTTACCAGTGGGAGATGAGGACCACCAAGAGCTTTCAGGGCTGGCACCTTTAGTGTAGGAGCAATCCTTGGACGTTCGCAATTTCGGTGTTGAGCTCTGGCCAGATTGAGCAGGAGAGGCTGTGTACGTTGGAAGTTTTAGTAGGCTAAACAAGTTCAGAGGCCAAGTGTTTGTGGTTCGTTTGAGAGGTTACCAGTGGGAGATGAGGACCAGCAAGAGCTTTCAGGGCCGGCACCTTTAGTGTAGGAGCAATCGCTGGACGTTCGCAATTTCGGTGTGGAGCTCTGGCCAGATTGAGCAGGAGAGGCTGTGTACGTTGGAAGTTTTAGTAGGCTAAACAAGTTCAGAGGCCAAGTGTTTGTGTTCGTTTGAGAGGTTACCAGTGGGAGATGAGGACCAGCAAGAGCTTTCAGGGCTGGCACCTTTAGTGTAGGAGCAATCCTTGGACGTTCGCAATGTCGTTGTTGAGATCTGGCCAGATTGAGCAGGAGAGGCTGTGTACGTTGGAAGTTTTAGTAGGCTAAACAAGTTCAGAGCCCAAGTGTTTGTGGTTCGTTTGAGAGGTTACCAGTGGGAGATGAGGACCAGCAAGAGCTTTCAGGGCTGGCACCTTTAGTGTAGGAGCAATCCCTGGACGTTCGCAATTTCGGAGTTGAGCTCTGGCCAGATTGAGCAGGAGAGGCTGTGTACGTTGGAAGTTTTAGTAGGCTAAACAAGTTCAGAGCCCAAGTGTTTGTGGTTCGTTTGAGAGGTTACCAGTGGGAGATGAGGACCAGCAAGAGCTTTCAGGGCTGGCACCTTTAGTGTAGGAGCAATCCTTGGACGTTCGCAATTTCGGTGTTGAGCTCTGGCCAGATTGAGCAGGAGAGGCTGTGTACGTTGGAAGTTTTAGTAGGCTAAACAAGTTCAGAGCCCAAGTGTTTGTGGTTCGTTTGAGAGGTTACCAGTGGGAGATGAGGACCAGCAAGAGCTTTCAGGGCTGGCACCTTTAGTGTAGGAGCAATCCTTGGACGTTCGCAATGTCGGTGTTGAGCTCTGGCCAGATTGAGCAGGAGAGGCTGTGTACGTTGGAAGTTTTAGTAGGCTAAACAAGTTCAGAGCCCAAGTGTTTGTGGTTCGTTTGAGAGGTTACCAGTGGGAGATGAGGACCAGCAAGAGCTTTCAGGGCTGGCACCTTTAGTGTAGGAGCAATCCCTGGACGTTCGCAATTTTGTTGGTGAATTTTGGGCAGATTGAGCAGGAGAGGCTGTGTACGTTGGAAGTTTTAGTAGGCTAAACAAGTTCAGAGCCCAAGTGTTTGTGGTTCGTTTGAGAGGTTACCAGTGGGAGATGAGGACCAGCAAGAGCTTTCAGGGCTGGCACCTTTAGTGTAGGAGCAATCCCTGGACGTTCGCAATGTCGGAGTTGAGCTCTGGCCAGATTGAGCAGGAGAGGCTGTGTACGTTGGAAGTTTTAGTAGGCTAAACAAGTTCAGAGCCCAAGTGTTTGTGGTTCGTTTGAGAGGTTACCAGTGGGAGATGAGGACCAGCAAGAGCTTTCAGGGCTGGCACCTTTAGTGTAGGAGCAATCGCTGGACGTTCGCAATGTCGTTGTTGAGCTCTGGCCAGATTGAGCAGGAGAGGCTGTGTACGTTGGAAGTTTTAGTAGGCTAAACAAGTTCAGAGCCCAAGTGTTTGTGGTTCGTTTGAGAGGTTACCAGTGGGAGATGAGGACCAGCAAGAGCTTTCAGGGCTGGCACCTTTAGTGTAGGAGCAATCGCTGGACGTTCGCAATGTCGGTGTTGAGCTCTGGCCAGATTGAGCAGGAGAGGCTGTGTACGTTGGAAGTTTTAGTAGGCTAAACAAGTTCAGAGCCCAAGTGTTTGTGGTTCGTTTGAGAGGTTACCAGTGGGAGATGAGGACCAGCAAGAGCTTTCAGGGCTGGCACCTTTAGTGTAGGAGCAATCGCTGGATGTTCGCAATTTTGTTGGTGAATTTTGGGCAGATTGAGCAGGAGAGGCTGTGTACGTTGGAAGTTTTAGTAGGCTAAACAAGTTCAGAGCCCAAGTGTTTGTGGTTCGTTTGAGAGGTTACCAGTGGGAGATGAGGACCAGCAAGAGCTTTCAGGGCTGGCACCTTTAGTGTAGGAGCAATCCCTGGACGTTCGCAATGTCGGAGTTGAGCTCTGGCCAGATTGAGCAGGAGAGGCTGTGTACATTGGAAGTTTTAGTAGGCTAAACAAGTTCAGAGCCCAAGTGTTTGTGGTTCGTTTGAGAGGTTACCAGTGGGAGATGAGGACCAGCAAGAGCTTTCAGGGCCGGCACCTTTAGTGTAGGAGCAATCCTTGGACGTTCGCAATTTCGGTGTTGAGCTCTGGCCAGATTGAGCAGGAGAGGCTGTGTACGTTGGAAGTTTTAGTAGGCTAAACAAGTTCAGAGCCCAAGTGTTTGTGGTTCGTTTGAGAGGTTACCAGTGGGAGATGAGGACCAGCAAGAGCTTTCAGGGCTGGCACCTTTAGTGTAGGAGCAATCGCTGGACGTTCGCAATGTCGGTGTTGAGCTCTGGCCAGATTGAGCAGGAGAGGCTGTGTACGTTGGAAGTTTTAGTAGGCTAAACAAGTTCAGAGGCCAAGTGTTTGTGGTTCGTTTGAGAGGTTACCAGTGGGAGATGAGGACCAGCAAGAGCTTTCAGGGCCGGCACCTTTAGTGTAGGAGCAATCGCTGGACGTTCGCAATTTCGGTGTTGAGCTCTGGCCAA
>NW_026776966.1:0-57190 GCF_030936135.1 Gavia stellata
TGGCCAGATTGAGCAGGAGAGGCTGTGTACGTTGAAGTTTTAGTAGGCTAAACAAGTTCAGAGGCCAAGTGTTTGTGGTTCGTTTGAGAGGTTACCAGTGGGAGATGAGGATCAGCAAGAGCTTTCAGGGCTGGCACCTTTAGTGTAGGAGCAATCGCTGCACGTTCGCAATTTCGGTGTTGAGCTCTGGCCAGATTGAGCAGGAGAGGCTGTGTACGTTGGAAGTTTTAGTAGGCTAAACAAGTTCAGAGCCCAAGTGTTTGTGGTTCGTTTGAGAGGTTACCAGTGGGAGATGAGGACCAGCAAGAGCTTCAGGGCTGGCACCTTAGTGTAGGAGCAATCGCCGGACGTTCGCAATTTCGGTGTTGAGCTCTGGCCAGATTGAGCAGGAGAGGCTGTGTACGTTGGAAGTTTTAGTAGGCTAAACAAGTTCAGAGCCAAGTGTTTGTGCTTCGTTTGAGAGGTTACCAGTGGGAGATGAGGACCAGCAAGAGCTTTCAGGGCTGGCACCTTTAGTGTGGGAGCAATCGCCGGACGTTCGCAATTTCGGTGTTGAGCTCTGGCCAGATTGAGCAGGAGAGGCTGTGTAACGTTGGAAGTTTTAGTAGGCTAAACAAGTTCAGAGCCCAAGTGTTTGTGGTTCATTATGAGAGGTTACCAGTGGGAGATGAGGACCAGCAAGAGCTTTCAGGGCTGGCACCTTTAGTGTGGAGCAATCGCCGGACGTTCGCATTTTCGGTGTTGAGCTCTGGCCAGATTGAGCAGGAGAGGCTGTGTACATTGGAAGTTTTAGTAGGCTAAACAAGTTCAGAGCCCAAGTGTTTGTGGTTCGTTTGAGAGGTTACCAGTGGGAGATGAGGACCAGCAAGAGCTTTCAGGCTGGCACCTTTAGTGTAGGAGCAATCGCCGGACGTTCGCAATTCCGGTGTTGAGCTCTGCAGATTGAGCAGGAGAGGCTGTGTACGTTGGAAGTTTTAGTACGCTAAACAAGTTCAGAGCCCAAGTGTTTGTGGTTCGTTTGAGAGGTTACCAGTGGGAGATGAGGACCAGCAAGAGCTTTCAGGGCTGGCACCTTTAGTGTAGGAGCAATCGCCGGACGTTCGCATTTTCAGTGTTGAGCTCTGGCCAGATTGAGCAGGAGAGGCTGTGTACGTTGGAAGTTTTAGTAGCCTAAACAAGTTCAGAGCCCAAGTGTTTGTGGTTCGTTTGAGAGGTTACCAGTGGGAGATGAGGACCAGCAAGAGCTTTCAGGGCTGGCACCTTTAGTGTAGGAGCAATCCCTGGACGTTCGCATTTTCGGTGTTGAGCTCTGGCCAGATGAGCAGGAGAGGCTGTGTACGTTGGAAGTTTTAGTAGCCTAAACAAGTTCAGAGCCCAAGTGTTTGTGGTTCGTTTGAGAGGTTACCAGTGGGAGATGAGGACCAGCAAGAGCTTTCAGGGCTGGCACCTTTAGTGTAGGAGCAATCGCCGGACGTTCGCATTTCGGTGTTGAGCTCTGGCCAGATTGAGCAGGAGAGGCTGTGTACGTTGGAAGTTTAGTAGGCTAAACAAGTTCAGAGCCCAAGTGTTTGTGGTTCGTTTGAGAGGTTACCAGTGGGAGATGAGGCCCAGCAAGAGCTTTCAGGGCTGGCACCTTTAGTGTAGGAGCAATCGCCGGACGTTCGCATTTTCGGTGTTGAGCTCTGGCCAGATTGAGCAGGAGAGGCTGTGTACGTTGGAAGTTTTAGTATAGGCTAAACAAGTTCAGAGCCAAGTGTTTGTGGTTCGTTTGAGAGGTTACCAGTGGGAGATGAGGACCAGCAAGAGCTTTCAGGGCTGGCACCTTTAGTGTAGGAGCAATCGCTGGACGTTCGCATTTTCGGTGTTGAGCTCTGGCCAGATTGAGCAGGAGAGGCTGTGTACGTTGGAAGTTTTAGTAGGCTAAACAAGTTCAGAGCCCAAGTGTTTGTGGTTCGTTTGAGAGGTTACCAGTGGGAGATGAGGACCAGCAAGAGCTTTCAGGGCTGGCACCTTTAGTGTAGGAGCAATCGCCGGACGTTCGCATTTTCGGTGTTGAGCTCTGGCCAGATTGAGCAGGAGAGGCTGTGTACGTTGGAAGTTTTCGTAGGCTAAACAAGTTCAGAGCCCAAGTGTTTGTGGTTCGTTTGAGAGGTTACCAGTGGGAGATAAGGACCAGCAAGAGCTTTCAGGCTGGCACCTTTAGTGTAGGAGCAATCGCCGGACGTTCGCAATTTCGGTGTTGAGCTCTGGCCAGATTGAGCAGGAGAGGCTGTGTACGTTGGAAGTTTTAGTAGCCTAAACAAGTTCAGAGCCAAGTGTTTGTGGTTCGTTGAGAGGTTACCAGTGGGAGATGAGACCAGCAAGAGCTTTCAGGGCTGGCACCTTTAGTGTAGGAGCAATCGCCGGACGTTCGCATTTTCGGTGTTGAGCTCTGGCCAGATTGAGCAGGAGAGGCTGTGTACGTTGGAAGTTTTGGTAGGCTAAACAAGTCAGAGCCCAAGTGTTTGTGGTTCGTTTGAGAGGTTACCAGTGGGAGATGAGGACCAGCAAGAGCTTTCAGGGCTGGCACCTTTAGTGTAGGAGCAATCGCCAGACGTTCGCAATTTCGGTGTTGAGCTCTGGCCAGATTGAGCAGGAGAGGCTGTGTACGTTGGAAGTTTTAGTAGGCTAAACAAGTTGAGAGCCCAAGTGTTTGTGGTTCTTTTGAGAGGTTACCAGTGGGAGATGAGGACCAGCAAGAGCTTTCAGGGCTGGCACCTTAGTGTAGGAGCAATCGCCGACGTTCGCATTTTCGGTGTTGAGCTCTGGCCAGATTGAGCAGGAGAGGCTGTGTACGTTGGAAGTTTTAGTAGGCTAAACAAGTTCAGAGCCCAAGTGTTTGTGGTTCGTTTGAGAGGTTACCAGTGGGAGATGAGGCCCAGCAAGAGCTTTCAGGGCTGGCACCTTTAGTGTAGGAGCAATCGCCGGACGTTCGCATTTTCGGTGTTGAGCTCTGGCCAGATTGAGCAGGAGAGGCTGTGTACGTTGGAAGTTTTAGTATGCTAAACAAGTTCAGAGCCCAAGTGTTTGTGGTTCGTTTGAGAGGTTACCAGTGGGAGATGAGGATCAGCAAGAGCTTTCAGGGCTGGCACCTTTAGTGTAGGAGCAATCGCCGGACGTTCGCAATTTTGGTGTTGAGCTCTGGCCAGATTGAGCAGGAGAGGCTGTGTACGTTGGAAGTTTTAGTAGGCTAAACAAGTTCAGAGCCCAAGTGTTTGTGTTCGTTTGAGAGGTTACCAGTGGGAGATGAGGACCAGCAAGAGCTTTCAGGGGCTGGCACCTTTAGTGTGGGAGCAATCGCCGGACGTTCGCAATTTCGGTGTTGAATTTTGGCCAGATTGAGCAGGAGAGGCTGTGTACGTTGGAAGTTTTAGTAGGCTAAACAAGTTCAGAGCCCAAGTGTTTGTGGTTCGTTTGAGCGGTTACCAGTGGGAGATGAGGACCAGCAAGAGCTTTCAGGGCTGGCACCTTTAGTGTAGGAGCAATCCCTGGACGTCCGCATTTTCGGTGTTGAGCTCTGGCCAGATTGAGCAGGAGAGGCTGTGTACGTTGGAAGTTTTAGTAGGCTAAACAAGTTCAGAGCCCAAGTGTTTGTGGTTCTTTTGAGAGGTTACCAGTGGGAGATGAGGACCAGCAAGAGCTTTCAGGGCTGGCACCTTTAGTGTAGGAGCAATCGCCGGACGTTCGCAATTTCGGGGTTGAGTTTTGGCCAGATTGAGCAGGAGAGGCTGTGTACGTTGGAAGTTTTAGTAGGCTAAACAAGTTCAGAGGCCAAGTGTTTGTGGTTCGTTTGAGAGGTTACCAGTGGGAGATGAGGATCAGCAAGAGCTTTCAGGGCTGGCACCTTTAGTGTAGGAGCAATCGCTGCACGTTCGCAATTTCGGTGTTGAGCTCTGGCCAGATTGAGCAGGAGAGGCTGTGTACGTTGGAAGTTTTAGTAGGCTAAACAAGTTCAGAGCCCAAGTGTTTGTGGTTCGTTTGAGAGGTTACCAGTGGGAGATGAGGACCAGCAAGAGCTTTCAGGGCTGGCACCTTTAGTGTAGGAGCAATCGCCGGACGTTCGCAATTTCGGTGTTGAGCTCTGGCCAGATTGAGCAGGAGAGGCTGTGTACGTTGGAAGTTTTAGTAGGCTAAACAAGTTCAGAGCCCAAGTGTTTGTGCTTCGTTTGAGAGGTTACCAGTGGGAGATGAGGACCAGCAAGAGCTTTCAGGGCTGGCACCTTTAGTGTGGGAGCAATCGCCGGACGTTCGCAATTTCGGTGTTGAGCTCTGGCCAGATTGAGCAGGAGAGGCTGTGTACGTTGGAAGTTTTAGTAGGCTAAACAAGTTCAGAGCCCAAGTGTTTGTGGTTCATTTGAGAGGTTACCAGTGGGAGATGAGGACCAGCAAGAGCTTTCAGGGCTGGCACCTTTAGTGTAGGAGCAATCGCCGGACGTTCGCAATTCCGGTGTTGAGCTCTGGCCAGATTGAGCAGGAGAGGCTGTGTACGTTGGAAGTTTTAGTAGGCTAAACAAGTTCAGAGCCCAAGTGTTTGTGGTTCGTTTGAGAGGTTACCAGTGGGAGATGAGGACCAGCAAGAGCTTTCAGGGCTGGCACCTTTAGTGTAGGAGCAATCGCCGGACGTTCGCATTTTCAGTGTTGAGCTCTGGCCAGATTGAGCAGGAGAGGCTGTGTACGTTGGAAGTTTTAGTAGCCTAAACAAGTTCAGAGCCCAAGTGTTTGTGGTTCGTTTGAGAGGTTACCAGTGGGAGATGAGGACCAGCAAGAGCTTTCAGGGCTGGCACCTTTAGTGTAGGAGCAATCCCTGGACGTTCGCATTTTCGGTGTTGAGCTCTGGCCAGATTGAGCAGGAGAGGCTGTGTACGTTGGAAGTTTTAGTAGGCTAAACAAGTTCAGAGCCCAAGTGTTTGTGGTTCGTTTGAGAGGTTACCAGTGGGAGATGAGGACCAGCAAGAGCTTTCAGGGCTGGCACCTTTAGTGTAGGAGCAATCGCCGGACGTTCGCATTTTCGGTGTTGAGCTCTGGCCAGATTGAGCAGGAGAGGCTGTGTACGTTGGAAGTTTTAGTAGGCTAAACAAGTTCAGAGCCCAAGTGTTTGTGGTTCGTTTGAGAGGTTACCAGTGGGAGATGAGGCCCAGCAAGAGCTTTCAGGGCTGGCACCTTTAGTGTAGGAGCAATCGCCGGACGTTCGCATTTTCGGTGTTGAGCTCTGGCCAGATTGAGCAGGAGAGGCTGTGTACGTTGGAAGTTTTAGTAGGCTAAACAAGTTCAGAGCCCAAGTGTTTGTGGTTCGTTTGAGAGGTTACCAGTGGGAGATGAGGACCAGCAAGAGCTTTCAGGGCTGGCACCTTTAGTGTAGGAGCAATCGCTGGACGTTCGCATTTTCGGTGTTGAGCTCTGGCCAGATTGAGCAGGAGAGGCTGTGTACGTTGGAAGTTTTAGTAGCCTAAACAAGTTCAGAGCCCAAGTGTTTGTGGTTCGTTTGAGAGGTTACCAGTGGGAGATGAGGACCAGCAAGAGCTTTCAGGGCTGGCACCTTTAGTGTAGGAGCAATCGCCGGACGTTCGCATTTTCGGTGTTGAGCTCTGGCCAGATTGAGCAGGAGAGGCTGTGTACGTTGGAAGTTTTCGTAGGCTAAACAAGTTCAGAGCCCAAGTGTTTGTGGTTCGTTTGAGAGGTTACCAGTGGGAGATAAGGACCAGCAAGAGCTTTCAGGGCTGGCACCTTTAGTGTAGGAGCAATCGCCGGACGTTCGCAATTTCGGTGTTGAGCTCTGGCCAGATTGAGCAGGAGAGGCTGTGTACGTTGGAAGTTTTAGTAGCCTAAACAAGTTCAGAGCCCAAGTGTTTGTGGTTCGTTTGAGAGGTTACCAGTGGGAGATGAGGACCAGCAAGAGCTTTCAGGGCTGGCACCTTTAGTGTAGGAGCAATCGCCGGACGTTCGCATTTTCGGTGTTGAGCTCTGGCCAGATTGAGCAGGAGAGGCTGTGTACGTTGGAAGTTTTGGTAGGCTAAACAAGTTCAGAGCCCAAGTGTTTGTGGTTCGTTTGAGAGGTTACCAGTGGGAGATGAGGACCAGCAAGAGCTTTCAGGGCTGGCACCTTTAGTGTAGGAGCAATCGCCGGACGTTCGCAATTTCGGTGTTGAGCTCTGGCCAGATTGAGCAGGAGAGGCTGTGTACGTTGGAAGTTTTAGTAGGCTAAACAAGTTCAGAGCCCAAGTGTTTGTGGTTCTTTTGAGAGGTTACCAGTGGGAGATGAGGACCAGCAAGAGCTTTCAGGGCTGGCACCTTTAGTGTAGGAGCAATCGCCGGACGTTCGCAATTTCGGTGTTGAGCTCTGGCCAGATTGAGCAGGAGAGGCTGTGTATGTTGGAAGTTTTAGTAGCCAAAACAAGTTCAGAGCCCAAGTGTTTGTGGTTCGTTTGAGAGGTTACCAGTGGGAGATGAGGACCAGCAAGAGCTTTCAGGGCTGGCACCTTTAGTGTAGGAGCAATCGCCGGACGTTCGCATTTTCGGTGTTGAGCTCTGGCCAGATTGAGCAGGAGAGGCTGTGTACGTTGGAAGTTTTAGTAGCCTAAACAAGTTCAGAGCCCAAGTGTTTGTGGTTCGTTTGAGAGGTTACCAGTGGGAGATGAGGACCAGCAAGAGCTTTCAGGGCTGGCACCTTTAGTGTAGGAGCAATCGCCGGACTTTCGCATTTTCGGTGTTGAGCTCTGGCCAGATTGAGCAGGAGAGGCTGTGTACGTTGGAAGTTTTGGTAGGCTAAACAAGTTCAGAGCCCAAGTGTTTGTGGTTCGTTTGAGAGGTTACCAGTGGGAGATGAGGACCAGCAAGAGCTTTCAGGGCTGCCACCTTTAGTGTAGGAGCAATCGCCGGACGTTCGCAATTTCGGGGTTGAGTTCTGGCCAGATTGAGCAGGAGAGGCTGTGTACGTTGGAAGTTTTAGTAGGCTAAACAAGTTCAGAGCCCAAGTGTTTGTGGTTCGTTTGAGAGGTTACCAGTGGGAGATGAGGACCAGCAAGAGCTTTCAGGGCTGGCACCTTTAGTGTAGGAGCAATCGCTGGACGTTCGCATTTTCGGTGTTGAGCTCTGGCCAGATTGAGCAGGAGAGGCTGTGTACGTTGGAAGTTTTAGTAGGCTAAACAAGTTCAGAGCCCAAGTGTTTGTGGTTCGTTTGAGAGGTTACCAGTGGGAGATGAGGACCAGCAAGAGCTTTCAGGGCTGGCACCTTTAGTGTGGGAGCAATCGCCGGACGTTCGCATTTTCGGTGTTGAGCTCTGGCCAGATTGAGCAGGAGAGGCTGTGTACGTTGGAAGTTTTAGTAGGCTAAACAAGTTCAGAGCCCAAGTGTTTGTGGTTCGTTTGAGAGGTTACCAGTGGGAGATGAGGATCAGCAAGAGCTTTCAGGGCTGGCACCTTTAGTGTAGGAGCAATCGCCGGACGTTCGCAATTTCGGTGTTGAATTTTGGCCAGATTGAGCAGGAGAGGCTGTGTACGTTGGAAGTTTTGGTAGGCTAAACAAGTTCAGAGCCCAAGTGTTTGTGGTTCGTTTGAGAGGTTACCAGTGGGAGATGAGGACCAGCAAGAGCTTTCAGGGCTGGCACCTTTAGTGTAGGAGCAATCCCTGGACGTTCGCATTTTCGGTGTTGAGCTCTGGCCAGATTGAGCAGGAGAGGCTGTGTACGTTGGAAGTTTTAGTAGGCTAAACAAGTTCAGAGCCCAAGTGTTTGTGGTTCGTTTGAGAGGTTACCAGTGGGAGATGAGGACCAGCAAGAGCTTTCAGGGCTGGCACCTTTAGTGTGGGAGCAATCGCCGGACATTCGCAATTTCGGTGTTGAGCTCTGGCCAGATTGAGCAGGAGAGGCTGTGTACGTTGGAAGTTTTAGTAGGCTAAACAAGTTCAGAGCCCAAGTGTTTGTGGTTCGTTTGAGAGGTTACCAGTGGGAGATGAGGATCAGCAAGAGCTTTCAGGGCTGGCACCTTTAGTGTAGGAGCAATCGCCGGACGTTCGCACTTCCGGTGTTGAGTTCTGGCCAGATTGAGCAGGAGAGGCTGTGTACGTTGGAAGTTTTAGTAGGCTAAACAAGTTCAGAGCCCAAGTGTTTGTGGTTCGTTTGAGAGGTTACCAGTGGGAGATGAGGACCAGCAAGAGCTTTCAGGGCTGGCACCTTTAGTGTAGGAGCAATCGCCGGACGTTCGCATTTTCGGTGTTGAGCTCTGGCCAGATTGAGCAGGAGAGGCTGTGTACGTTGGAAGTTTTGGTAGGCTAAACAAGTTCAGAGCCCAAGTGTTTGTGGTTCGTTTGAGAGGTTACCAGTGGGAGATGAGGACCAGCAAGAGCTTTCAGGGCTGGCACCTTTAGTGTAGGAGCAATCGCCGGACGTTCGCAATTTCGGTGTTGAGCTCTGGCCAGATTGAGCAGGAGAGGCTGTGTACGTTGGAAGTTTTAGTAGGCTAAACAAGTTCAGAGCCCAAGTGTTTGTGGTTCGTTTGAGAGGTTACCAGTGGGAGATGAGGACCAGCAAGAGCTTTCAGGGCTGGCACCTTTAGTGTAGGAGCAATCGCCGGACGTTCGCATTTTCGGTGTTGAGCTCTGGCCAGATTGAGCAGGAGAGGCTGTGTACGTTGGAAGTTTTGGTAGGCTAAACAAGTTCAGAGCCCAAGTGTTTGTGGTTCGTTTGAGAGGTTACCAGTGGGAGATGAGGACCAGCAAGAGCTTTCAGGGCTGGCACCTTTAGTGTAGGAGCAATCGCCGGACGTTCGCAATTTCGGTGTTGAGCTCTGGCCAGATTGAGCAGGAGAGGCTGTGTACGTTGGAAGTTTTAGTAGGCTAAACAAGTTCAGAGCCCAAGTGTTTGTGGTTCGTTTGAGAGGTTACCAGTGGGAGATGAGGACCAGCAAGAGCTTTCAGGGCTGGCACCTTTAGTGTAGGAGCAATCGCCGGACGTTCGCATTTTCGGTGTTGAGCTCTGGCCAGATTGAGCAGGAGAGGCTGTGTACGTTGGAAGTTTTGGTAGGCTAAACAAGTTCAGAGCCCAAGTGTTTGTGGTTCGTTTGAGAGGTTACCAGTGGGAGATGAGGATCAGCAAGAGCTTTCAGGGCTGGCACCTTTAGTGTAGGAGCAATCGCCGGACGTTCGCAATTTCGGTGTTGAGCTCTGGCCAGATTGAGCAGGAGAGGCTGTGTACGTTGGAAGTTTTAGTAGGCTAAACAAGTTCAGAGCCCAAGTGTTTGTGGTTCGTTTGAGAGGTTACCAGTGGGAGATGAGGACCAGCAAGAGCTTTCAGGGCTGGCACCTTTAGTGTAGGAGCAATCGCCGGACGTTCGCATTTTCGGTGTTGAGCTCTGGCCAGATTGAGCAGGAGAGGCTGTGTACGTTGGAAGTTTTAGTAGGCTAAACAAGTTCAGAGCCCAAGTGTTTGTGGTTCGTTTGAGAGGTTACCAGTGGGAGATGAGGACCAGCAAGAGCTTTCAGGGCTGGCACCTTTAGTGTAGGAGCAATCCCTGGACGTTCGCATTTTCGGTGTTGAGCTCTGGCCAGATTGAGCAGGAGAGTCTGTGTACGTTGGAAGTTTTAGTAGGCTAAACAAGTTCAGAGCCCAAGTGTTTGTGGTTCGTTTGAGAGGTTACCAGTGGGAGATGAGGACCAGCAAGAGCTTTCAGGGCTGGCACCTTTAGTGTGGGAGCAATCGCCGGACATTCGCAATTTCGGTGTTGAGCTCTGGCCAGATTGAGCAGGAGAGGCTGTGTACGTTGGAAGTTTTAGTAGGCTAAACAAGTTCAGAGCCCAAGTGTTTGTGGTTCGTTTGAGAGGTTACCAGTGGGAGATGAGGATCAGCAAGAGCTTTCAGGGCTGGCACCTTTAGTGTAGGAGCAATCGCCGGACGTTCGCAATTTCGGTGTTGAATTTTGGCCAGATTGAGCAGGAGAGGCTGTGTACGTTGGAAGTTTTAGTAGCCTAAACAAGTTCAGAGCCCAAGTGTTTGTGGTTCGTTTGAGAGGTTACCAGTGGGAGATGAGGACCAGCAAGAGCTTTCAGGGCTGGCACCTTTAGTGTAGGAGCAATCGCCGGACGTTCGCACTTCCGGTGTTGAGTTCTGGCCAGATTGGGCAGGAGAGGCTGTGTACGTTGGAAGTTTTAGTAGGCTAAACAAGTTCAGAGCCCAAGTGTTTGTGGTTCGTTTGAGAGGTTACCAGTGGGAGATGAGGACCAGCAAGAGCTTTCAGGGCTGGCACCTTTAGTGTAGGAGCAATCGCCGGACGTTCGCATTTTCGGTGTTGAGCTCTGGCCAGATTGAGCAGAAGAGGCTGTGTACGTTGGAAGTTTTGGTAGGCTAAACAAGTTCAGAGCCCAAGTGTTTGTGGTTCGTTTGAGAGGTTACCAGTGGGAGATGAGGACCAGCAAGAGCTTTCAGGGCTGGCACCTTTAGTGTAGGAGCAATCGCCGGACGTTCGCAATTTCGGTGTTGAGCTCTGGCCAGATTGAGCAGGAGAGGCTGTGTACGTTGGAAGTTTTAGTAGCCTAAACAAGTTCAGAGCCCAAGTGTTTGTGGTTCGTTTGAGAGGTTACCAGTGGGAGATGAGGACCAGCAAGAGCTTTCAGGGCTGGCACCTTTAGTGTAGGAGCAATCGCCGGACGTTCGCATTTTCGGTGTTGAGCTCTGGCCAGATTGAGCAGGAGAGGCTGTGTACGTTGGAAGTTTTGGTAGGCTAAACAAGTTCAGAGCCCAAGTGTTTGTGGTTCGTTTGAGAGGTTACCAGTGGGAGATGAGGACCAGCAAGAGCTTTCAGGGCTGGCACCTTTAGTGTAGGAGCAATCGCCGGACGTTCGCAATTTCGGTGTTGAGCTCTGGCCAGATTGAGCAGGAGAGGCTGTGTACGTTGGAAGTTTTAGTAGGCTAAACAAGTTCAGAGCCCAAGTGTTTGTGGTTCTTTTGAGAGGTTACCAGTGGGAGATGAGGACCAGCAAGAGCTTTCAGGGCTGGCACCTTTAGTGTAGGAGCAATCGCCGGACGTTCGCAATTTCGGTGTTGAGCTCTGGCCAGATTGAGCAGGAGAGGCTGTGTATGTTGGAAGTTTTAGTAGCCAAAACAAGTTCAGAGCCCAAGTGTTTGTGGTTCGTTTGAGAGGTTACCAGTGGGAGATGAGGACCAGCAAGAGCTTTCAGGGCTGGCACCTTTAGTGTAGGAGCAATCGCCGGACGTTCGCATTTTCGGTGTTGAGCTCTGGCCAGATTGAGCAGGAGAGGCTGTGTACGTTGGAAGTTTTAGTAGCCTAAACAAGTTCAGAGCCCAAGTGTTTGTGGTTCGTTTGAGAGGTTACCAGTGGGAGATGAGGACCAGCAAGAGCTTTCAGGGCTGGCACCTTTAGTGTAGGAGCAATCGCCGGACTTTCGCATTTTCGGTGTTGAGCTCTGGCCAGATTGAGCAGGAGAGGCTGTGTACGTTGGAAGTTTTGGTAGGCTAAACAAGTTCAGAGCCCAAGTGTTTGTGGTTCGTTTGAGAGGTTACCAGTGGGAGATGAGGACCAGCAAGAGCTTTCAGGGCTGCCACCTTTAGTGTAGGAGCAATCGCCGGACGTTCGCAATTTCGGGGTTGAGTTCTGGCCAGATTGAGCAGGAGAGGCTGTGTACGTTGGAAGTTTTAGTAGGCTAAACAAGTTCAGAGCCCAAGTGTTTGTGGTTCGTTTGAGAGGTTACCAGTGGGAGATGAGGACCAGCAAGAGCTTTCAGGGCTGGCACCTTTAGTGTAGGAGCAATCGCCGGACGTTCGCATTTTCGGTGTTGAGCTCTGGCCAGATTGAGCAGGAGAGGCTGTGTACGTTGGAAGTTTTAGTAGGCTAAACAAGTTCAGAGCCCAAGTGTTTGTGGTTCGTTTGAGAGGTTACCAGTGGGAGATGAGGACCAGCAAGAGCTTTCAGGGCTGGCACCTTTAGTGTGGGAGCAATCGCCGGACGTTCGCATTTTCGGTGTTGAGCTCTGGCCAGATTGAGCAGGAGAGGCTGTGTACGTTGGAAGTTTTAGTAGGCTAAACAAGTTCAGAGCCAAGTGTTTGTGGTTCGTTTGAGAGGTTACCAGTGGGAGATGAGGATCAGCAAGAGCTTTCAGGGCTGGCACCTTTAGTGTAGGAGCAATCGCCGGACGTTCGCAATTTCGGTGTTGAATTTTGGCCAGATTGAGCAGGAGAGGCTGTGTACGTTGGAAGTTTTGGTAGGCTAAACAAGTTCAGAGCCCAAGTGTTTGTGGTTCGTTTGAGAGGTTACCAGTGGGAGATGAGGACCAGCAAGAGCTTTCAGGGCTGGCACCTTTAGTGTAGGAGCAATCCCTGGACGTTCGCATTTTCGGTGTTGAGCTCTGGCCAGATTGAGCAGGAGAGGCTGTGTACGTTGGAAGTTTTAGTAGGCTAAACAAGTTCAGAGCCCAAGTGTTTGTGGTTCGTTTGAGAGGTTACCAGTGGGAGATGAGGACCAGCAAGAGCTTTCAGGGCTGGCACCTTTAGTGTGGGAGCAATCGCCGGACATTCGCAATTTCGGTGTTGAGCTCTGGCCAGATTGAGCAGGAGAGGCTGTGTACGTTGGAAGTTTTAGTAGGCTAAACAAGTTCAGAGCCCAAGTGTTTGTGGTTCGTTTGAGAGGTTACCAGTGGGAGATGAGGATCAGCAAGAGCTTTCAGGGCTGGCACCTTTAGTGTAGGAGCAATCGCCGGACGTTCGCACTTCCGGTGTTGAGTTCTGGCCAGATTGAGCAGGAGAGGCTGTGTACGTTGGAAGTTTTAGTAGGCTAAACAAGTTCAGAGCCCAAGTGTTTGTGGTTCGTTTGAGAGGTTACCAGTGGGAGATGAGGACCAGCAAGAGCTTTCAGGGCTGGCACCTTTAGTGTAGGAGCAATCGCCGGACGTTCGCAATTTCGGTGTTGAGCTCTGGCCAGATTGAGCAGGAGAGGCTGTGTACGTTGGAAGTTTTAGTAGGCTAAACAAGTTCAGAGCCCAAGTGTTTGTGGTTCGTTTGAGAGGTTACCAGTGGGAGATGAGGACCAGCAAGAGCTTTCAGGGCTGGCACCTTTAGTGTAGGAGCAATCGCCGGACGTTCGCATTTTCGGTGTTGAGCTCTGGCCAGATTGAGCAGGAGAGGCTGTGTACGTTGGAAGTTTTGGTAGGCTAAACAAGTTCAGAGCCCAAGTGTTTGTGGTTCGTTTGAGAGGTTACCAGTGGGAGATGAGGATCAGCAAGAGCTTTCAGGGCTGGCACCTTTAGTGTAGGAGCAATCGCCGGACGTTCGCAATTTCGGTGTTGAGCTCTGGCCAGATTGAGCAGGAGAGGCTGTGTACGTTGGAAGTTTTAGTAGGCTAAACAAGTTCAGAGCCCAAGTGTTTGTGGTTCGTTTGAGAGGTTACCAGTGGGAGATGAGGACCAGCAAGAGCTTTCAGGGCTGGCACCTTTAGTGTAGGAGCAATCGCCGGACGTTCGCATTTTCGGTGTTGAGCTCTGGCCAGATTGAGCAGGAGAGGCTGTGTACGTTGGAAGTTTTAGTAGGCTAAACAAGTTCAGAGCCCAAGTGTTTGTGGTTCGTTTGAGAGGTTACCAGTGGGAGATGAGGACCAGCAAGAGCTTTCAGGGCTGGCACCTTTAGTGTAGGAGCAATCGCTGGACGTTCGCATTTTCGGTGTTGAGCTCTGGCCAGATTGAGCAGGAGAGGCTGTGTACGTTGGAAGTTTTAGTAGGCTAAACAAGTTCAGAGCCCAAGTGTTTGTGGTTCGTTTGAGAGGTTACCAGTGGGAGATGAGGACCAGCAAGAGCTTTCAGGGCTGGCACCTTTAGTGTGGGAGCAATCGCCGGACATTCGCAATTTCGGTGTTGAGCTCTGGCCAGATTGAGCAGGAGAGGCTGTGTACGTTGGAAGTTTTAGTAGGCTAAACAAGTTCAGAGCCCAAGTGTTTGTGGTTCGTTTGAGAGGTTACCAGTGGGAGATGAGGATCAGCAAGAGCTTTCAGGGCTGGCACCTTTAGTGTAGGAGCAATCGCCGGACGTTCGCAATTTCGGTGTTGAATTTTGGCCAGATTGAGCAGGAGAGGCTGTGTACGTTGGAAGTTTTAGTAGGCTAAACAAGTTCAGAGCCCAAGTGTTTGTGGTTCGTTTGAGAGGTTACCAGTGGGAGATGAGGACCAGCAAGAGCTTTCAGGGCTGGCACCTTTAGTGTAGGAGCAATCGCCGGACGTTCGCATTTCCGGTGTTGAGTTCTGGCCAGATTGGGCAGGAGAGGCTGTGTACGTTGGAAGTTTTAGTAGGCTAAACAAGCTCAGAGCCCAAGTGTTTGTGGTTCGTTTGAGAGGTTACCAGTGGGAGATGAGGACCAGCAAGAGCTTTCAGGGCTGGCACCTTTAGTGTAGGAGCAATCGCCGGACGTTCGCATTTTCGGTGTTGAGCTCTGGCCAGATTGAGCAGGAGAGGCTGTGTACGTTGGAAGTTTTTCTACGCTAAACAAGTTCAGAGCCCAAGTGTTTGTGGTTCGTTTGAGAGGTTACCAGTGGGAGATGAGGATCAGCAAGAGCTTTCAGGGCTGGCACCTTTAGTGTAGGAGCAATCGCCGGACGTTCGCAATTTCGGTGTTGAGCTCTGGCCAGATTGAGCAGGAGAGGCTGTGTACGTTGGAAGTTTTAGTAGGCTAAACAAGTTCAGAGCCCAAGTGTTTGTGGTTCGTTTGAGAGGTTACCAGTGGGAGATGAGGACCAGCAAGAGCTTTCAGGGCTGGCACCTTTAGTGTAGGAGCAATCGCCGGACGTTCGCATTTTCGGTGTTGAGCTCTGGCCAGATTGAGCAGGAGAGGCTGTGTACGTTGGAAGTTTTGGTAGGCTAAACAAGTTCAGAGCCCAAGTGTTTGTGGTTCGTTTGAGAGGTTACCAGTGGGAGATGAGGATCAGCAAGAGCTTTCAGGGCTGGCACCTTTAGTGTAGGAGCAATCGCCGGACGTTCGCAATTTCGGTGTTGAGCTCTGGCCAGATTGAGCAGGAGAGGCTGTGTACGTTGGAAGTTTTAGTAGGCTAAACAAGTTCAGAGCCCAAGTGTTTGTGGTTCGTTTGAGAGGTTACCAGTGGGAGATGAGGACCAGCAAGAGCTTTCAGGGCTGGCACCTTTAGTGTAGGAGCAATCGCTGGACGTTCGCATTTTCGGTGTTGAGCTCTGGCCAGATTGAGCAGGAGAGGCTGTGTACGTTGGAAGTTTTAGTAGGCTAAACAAGTTCAGAGCCCAAGTGTTTGTGGTTCGTTTGAGAGGTTACCAGTGGGAGATGAGGACCAGCAAGAGCTTTCAGGGCTGGCACCTTTAGTGTAGGAGCAATCGCCGGACGTTCGCATTTTCGGTGTTGAGCTCTGGCCAGATTGAGCAGGAGAGGCTGTGTACGTTGGAAGTTTTCGTAGGCTAAACAAGTTCAGAGCCCAAGTGTTTGTGGTTCGTTTGAGAGGTTACCAGTGGGAGATAAGGACCAGCAAGAGCTTTCAGGGCTGGCACCTTTAGTGTAGGAGCAATCGCCGGACGTTCGCAATTTCGGTGTTGAGCTCTGGCCAGATTGAGCAGGAGAGGCTGTGTACGTTGGAAGTTTTAGTAGCCTAAACAAGTTCAGAGCCCAAGTGTTTGTGGTTCGTTTGAGAGGTTACCAGTGGGAGATGAGGACCAGCAAGAGCTTTCAGGGCTGGCACCTTTAGTGTAGGAGCAATCGCCGGACGTTCGCATTTTCGGTGTTGAGCTCTGGCCAGATTGAGCAGGAGAGGCTGTGTACGTTGGAAGTTTTGGTAGGCTAAACAAGTTCAGAGCCCAAGTGTTTGTGGTTCGTTTGAGAGGTTACCAGTGGGAGATGAGGACCAGCAAGAGCTTTCAGGGCTGGCACCTTTAGTGTAGGAGCAATCGCCGGACGTTCGCAATTTCGGTGTTGAGCTCTGGCCAGATTGAGCAGGAGAGGCTGTGTACGTTGGAAGTTTTAGTAGGCTAAACAAGTTCAGAGCCCAAGTGTTTGTGGTTCTTTTGAGAGGTTACCAGTGGGAGATGAGGACCAGCAAGAGCTTTCAGGGCTGGCACCTTTAGTGTAGGAGCAATCCCTGGACGTTCGCATTTTCGGTGTTGAGCTCTGGCCAGATTGAGCAGGAGAGGCTGTGTACGTTGGAAGTTTTAGTAGCCAAAACAAGTTCAGAGCCCAAGTGTTTGTGGTTCGTTTGAGAGGTTACCAGTGGGAGATGAGGACCAGCAAGAGCTTTCAGGGCTGGCACCTTTAGTGTAGGAGCAATCGCCGGACGTTCGCATTTTCGGTGTTGAGCTCTGGCCAGATTGAGCAGGAGAGGCTGTGTACGTTGGAAGTTTTAGTAGCCTAAACAAGTTCAGAGCCCAAGTGTTTGTGGTTCGTTTGAGAGGTTACCAGTGGGAGATGAGGACCAGCAAGAGCTTTCAGGGCTGGCACCTTTAGTGTAGGAGCAATCGCCGGACTTTCGCATTTTCGGTGTTGAGCTCTGGCCAGATTGAGCAGGAGAGGCTGTGTACGTTGGAAGTTTTGGTAGGCTAAACAAGTTCAGAGCCCAAGTGTTTGTGGTTCGTTTGAGAGGTTACCAGTGGGAGATGAGGACCAGCAAGAGCTTTCAGGGCTGCCACCTTTAGTGTAGGAGCAATCGCCGGACGTTCGCAATTTCGGGGTTGAGTTCTGGCCAGATTGAGCAGGAGAGGCTGTGTACGTTGGAAGTTTTAGTAGGCTAAACAAGTTCAGAGCCCAAGTGTTTGTGGTTCGTTTGAGAGGTTACCAGTGGGAGATGAGGACCAGCAAGAGCTTTCAGGGCTGGCACCTTTAGTGTAGGAGCAATCGCCGGACGTTCGCATTTTCGGTGTTGAGCTCTGGCCAGATTGAGCAGGAGAGGCTGTGTACGTTGGAAGTTTTAGTAGGCTAAACAAGTTCAGAGCCCAAGTGTTTGTGGTTCGTTTGAGAGGTTACCAGTGGGAGATGAGGACCAGCAAGAGCTTTCAGGGCTGGCACCTTTAGTGTGGGAGCAATCGCCGGACGTTCGCATTTTCGGTGTTGAGCTCTGGCCAGATTGAGCAGGAGAGGCTGTGTACGTTGGAAGTTTTAGTAGGCTAAACAAGTTCAGAGCCCAAGTGTTTGTGGTTCGTTTGAGAGGTTACCAGTGGGAGATGAGGATCAGCAAGAGCTTTCAGGGCTGGCACCTTTAGTGTAGGAGCAATCGCCGGACGTTCGCAATTTCGGTGTTGAATTTTGGCCAGATTGAGCAGGAGAGGCTGTGTACGTTGGAAGTTTTGGTAGGCTAAACAAGTTCAGAGCCCAAGTGTTTGTGGTTCGTTTGAGAGGTTACCAGTGGGAGATGAGGACCAGCAAGAGCTTTCAGGGCTGGCACCTTTAGTGTAGGAGCAATCCCTGGACGTTCGCATTTTCGGTGTTGAGCTCTGGCCAGATTGAGCAGGAGAGGCTGTGTACGTTGGAAGTTTTAGTAGGCTAAACAAGTTCAGAGCCCAAGTGTTTGTGGTTCGTTTGAGAGGTTACCAGTGGGAGATGAGGACCAGCAAGAGCTTTCAGGGCTGGCACCTTTAGTGTGGGAGCAATCGCCGGACATTCGCAATTTCGGTGTTGAGCTCTGGCCAGATTGAGCAGGAGAGGCTGTGTACGTTGGAAGTTTTAGTAGGCTAAACAAGTTCAGAGCCCAAGTGTTTGTGGTTCGTTTGAGAGGTTACCAGTGGGAGATGAGGATCAGCAAGAGCTTTCAGGGCTGGCACCTTTAGTGTAGGAGCAATCGCCGGACGTTCGCACTTCCGGTGTTGAGTTCTGGCCAGATTGAGCAGGAGAGGCTGTGTACGTTGGAAGTTTTAGTAGGCTAAACAAGTTCAGAGCCCAAGTGTTTGTGGTTCGTTTGAGAGGTTACCAGTGGGAGATGAGGACCAGCAAGAGCTTTCAGGGCTGGCACCTTTAGTGTAGGAGCAATCGCCGGACGTTCGCATTTTCGGTGTTGAGCTCTGGCCAGATTGAGCAGGAGAGGCTGTGTACGTTGGAAGTTTTGGTAGGCTAAACAAGTTCAGAGCCCAAGTGTTTGTGGTTCGTTTGAGAGGTTACCAGTGGGAGATGAGGACCAGCAAGAGCTTTCAGGGCTGGCACCTTTAGTGTAGGAGCAATCGCCGGACGTTCGCAATTTCGGTGTTGAGCTCTGGCCAGATTGAGCAGGAGAGGCTGTGTACGTTGGAAGTTTTAGTAGGCTAAACAAGTTCAGAGCCCAAGTGTTTGTGGTTCGTTTGAGAGGTTACCAGTGGGAGATGAGGACCAGCAAGAGCTTTCAGGGCTGGCACCTTTAGTGTAGGAGCAATCGCCGGACGTTCGCATTTTCGGTGTTGAGCTCTGGCCAGATTGAGCAGGAGAGGCTGTGTACGTTGGAAGTTTTGGTAGGCTAAACAAGTTCAGAGCCCAAGTGTTTGTGGTTCGTTTGAGAGGTTACCAGTGGGAGATGAGGACCAGCAAGAGCTTTCAGGGCTGGCACCTTTAGTGTAGGAGCAATCGCCGGACGTTCGCAATTTCGGTGTTGAGCTCTGGCCAGATTGAGCAGGAGAGGCTGTGTACGTTGGAAGTTTTAGTAGGCTAAACAAGTTCAGAGCCCAAGTGTTTGTGGTTCGTTTGAGAGGTTACCAGTGGGAGATGAGGACCAGCAAGAGCTTTCAGGGCTGGCACCTTTAGTGTAGGAGCAATCGCCGGACGTTCGCATTTTCGGTGTTGAGCTCTGGCCAGATTGAGCAGGAGAGGCTGTGTACGTTGGAAGTTTTGGTAGGCTAAACAAGTTCAGAGCCCAAGTGTTTGTGGTTCGTTTGAGAGGTTACCAGTGGGAGATGAGGATCAGCAAGAGCTTTCAGGGCTGGCACCTTTAGTGTAGGAGCAATCGCCGGACGTTCGCAATTTCGGTGTTGAGCTCTGGCCAGATTGAGCAGGAGAGGCTGTGTACGTTGGAAGTTTTAGTAGGCTAAACAAGTTCAGAGCCCAAGTGTTTGTGGTTCGTTTGAGAGGTTACCAGTGGGAGATGAGGACCAGCAAGAGCTTTCAGGGCTGGCACCTTTAGTGTAGGAGCAATCGCCGGACGTTCGCATTTTCGGTGTTGAGCTCTGGCCAGATTGAGCAGGAGAGGCTGTGTACGTTGGAAGTTTTAGTAGGCTAAACAAGTTCAGAGCCCAAGTGTTTGTGGTTCGTTTGAGAGGTTACCAGTGGGAGATGAGGACCAGCAAGAGCTTTCAGGGCTGGCACCTTTAGTGTAGGAGCAATCCCTGGACGTTCGCATTTTCGGTGTTGAGCTCTGGCCAGATTGAGCAGGAGAGGCTGTGTACGTTGGAAGTTTTAGTAGGCTAAACAAGTTCAGAGCCCAAGTGTTTGTGGTTCGTTTCAGAGGTTACCAGTGGGAGATGAGGACCAGCAAGAGCTTTCAGGGCTGGCACCTTTAGTGTGGGAGCAATCGCCGGACATTCGCAATTTCGGTGTTGAGCTCTGGCCAGATTGAGCAGGAGAGGCTGTGTACGTTGGAAGTTTTAGTAGGCTAAACAAGTTCAGAGCCCAAGTGTTTGTGGTTCGTTTCAGAGGTTACCAGTGGGAGATGAGGATCAGCAAGAGCTTTCAGGGCTGGCACCTTTAGTGTAGGAGCAATCGCCGGACGTTCGCAATTTCGGTGTTGAATTTTGGCCAGATTGAGCAGGAGAGGCTGTGTACGTTGGAAGTTTTAGTAGCCTAAACAAGTTCAGAGCCCAAGTGTTTGTGGTTCGTTTGAGAGGTTACCAGTGGGAGATGAGGACCAGCAAGAGCTTTCAGGGCTGGCACCTTTAGTGTAGGAGCAATCGCCGGACGTTCGCACTTCCGGTGTTGAGTTCTGGCCAGATTGGGCAGGAGAGGCTGTGTACGTTGGAAGTTTTAGTAGGCTAAACAAGTTCAGAGGCCAAGTGTTTGTGGTTCGTTTGAGAGGTTACCAGTGGGAGATGAGGACCAGCAAGAGCTTTCAGGGCTGGCACCTTTAGTGTAGGAGCAATCGCCGGACGTTCGCATTTTCGGTGTTGAGCTCTGGCCAGATTGAGCAGGAGAGGCTGTGTACGTTGGAAGTTTTGGTAGGCTAAACAAGTTCAGAGCCCAAGTGTTTGTGGTTCGTTTGAGAGGTTACCAGTGGGAGATGAGGATCAGCAAGAGCTTTCAGGGCTGGCACCTTTAGTGTAGGAGCAATCGCCGGACGTTCGCAATTTCGGTGTTGAGCTCTGGCCAGATTGAGCAGGAGAGGCTGTGTACGTTGGAAGTTTTAGTAGGCTAAACAAGTTCAGAGCCCAAGTGTTTGTGGTTCGTTTGAGAGGTTACCAGTGGGAGATGAGGACCAGCAAGAGCTTTCAGGGCTGGCACCTTTAGTGTAGGAGCAATCGCCGGACGTTCGCATTTTCGGTGTTGAGCTCTGGCCAGATTGAGCAGGAGAGGCTGTGTACGTTGGAAGTTTTGGTAGGCTAAACAAGTTCAGAGCCCAAGTGTTTGTGGTTCGTTTGAGAGGTTACCAGTGGGAGATGAGGATCAGCAAGAGCTTTCAGGGCTGGCACCTTTAGTGTAGGAGCAATCGCCGGACGTTCGCAATTTCGGTGTTGAGCTCTGGCCAGATTGAGCAGGAGAGGCTGTGTACGTTGGAAGTTTTAGTAGGCTAAACAAGTTCAGAGCCCAAGTGTTTGTGGTTCGTTTGAGAGGTTACCAGTGGGAGATGAGGACCAGCAAGAGCTTTCAGGGCTGGCACCTTTAGTGTAGGAGCAATCGCCGGACGTTCGCATTTTCGGTGTTGAGCTCTGGCCAGATTGAGCAGGAGAGTCTGTGTACGTTGGAAGTTTTAGTAGGCTAAACAAGTTCAGAGCCCAAGTGTTTGTGGTTCGTTTGAGAGGTTACCAGTGGGAGATGAGGATCAGCAAGAGCTTTCAGGGCTGGCACCTTTAGTGTAGGAGCAATGCCTGGACATTCGCATTTTCGGTGTTGAGTTCTGGCCAGATTGAGCAGGAGAGGCTGTGTACGTTGGAAGTTTTCGTAGGCTAAACAAGTTCAGAGCCCAAGTGTTTGTGGTTCGTTTGAGAGGTTACCAGTGGGAGATGAGGACCAGCAAGAGCTTTCAGGGCTGGCACCTTTAGTGTAGGAGCAATCGCCGGACGTTCGCAATTTCGGTGTTGAATTTTGGCCAGATTGAGCAGGAGAGGCTGTGTACGTTGGAAGTTTTAGTAGCCTAAACAAGTTCAGAGCCCAAGTGTTTGTGGTTCGTTTGAGAGGTTACCAGTGGGAGATGAGGACCAGCAAGAGCTTTCAGGGCTGGCACCTTTAGTGTAGGAGCAATCGCCGGACGTTCGCATTTTCGGTGTTGAGCTCTGGCCAGATTGAGCAGGAGAGGCTGTGTACGTTGGAAGTTTTAGTAGGCTAAACAAGTTCAGAGCCCAAGTGTTTGTGGTTCGTTTGAGAGGTTACCAGTGGGAGATGAGGACCAGCAAGAGCTTTCAGGGCTGGCACCTTTAGTGTGGGAGCAATCGCCGGACGTTCGCAATTTCGGTGTTGAATTTTGGCCAGATTGAGCGGGAGAGGCTGTGTACGTTGGAAGTTTTAGTAGCCTAAACAAGTTCAGAGCCCAAGTGTTTGTGGTTCGTTTGAGAGGTTACCAGTGGGAGATGAGGATCAGCAAGAGCTTTCAGGGCTGGCACCTTTAGTGTAGGAGCAATCGCCGGACGTTCGCACTTCCGGTGTTGAGTTCTGGCCAGATTGAGCAGGAGAGGCTGTGTACGTTGGAAGTTTTAGTAGGCTAAACAAGTTCAGAGCCCAAGTGTTTGTGGTTCGTTTGAGAGGTTACCAGTGGGAGATGAGGACCAGCAAGAGCTTTCAGGGCTGGCACCTTTAGTGTCGGAGCAATCCCTGGACGTTCGCATTTTCGGTGTTGAGCTCTGGCCAGATTGAGCAGGAGAGGCTGTGTACGTTGGAAGTTTTAGTAGGCTAAACAAGTTCAGAGCCCAAGTGTTTGTGGTTCGTTTGAGAGGTTACCAGTGGGAGATGAGGACCAGCAAGAGCTTTCAGGGCTGGCACCTTTAGTGTAGGAGCAATCGCCGGACGTTCGCAATTTCGGTGTTGAATTTTGGCCAGATTGAGCAGGAGAGGCTGTGTACGTTGGAAGTTTTAGTAGGCTAAACAAGTTCAGAGCCCAAGTGTTTGTGGTTCGTTTGAGAGGTTACCAGTGGGAGATGAGGACCAGCAAGAGCTTTCAGGGCTGGCACCTTTAGTGTAGGAGCAATCGCCGGACGTTCGCATTTTCGGTGTTGAGCTCTGGCCAGATTGAGCAGGAGAGGCTGTGTACGTTGGAAGTTTTGGTAGGCTAAACAAGTTCAGAGCCCAAGTGTTTGTGGTTCGTTTGAGAGGTTACCAGTGGGAGATGAGGACCAGCAAGAGCTTTCAGGGCTGGCACCTTTAGTGTAGGAGCAATCGCCGGACGTTCGCAATTTCGGTGTTGAGCTCTGGCCAGATTGAGCAGGAGAGGCTGTGTACGTTGGAAGTTTTAGTAGGCTAAACAAGTTCAGAGCCCAAGTGTTTGTGGTTCGTTTGAGAGGTTACCAGTGGGAGATGAGGACCAGCAAGAGCTTTCAGGGCTGGCACCTTTAGTGTAGGAGCAATCGCCGGACGTTGGCAATTTCCGTGTTGAATTTTGGCCAGATTGAGCAGGAGAGGCTGTGTACGTTGGAAGTTTTAGTAGGCTAAACAAGTTCAGAGCCCAAGTGTTTGTGGTTCGTTTGAGAGGTTACCAGTGGGAGATGAGGACCAGCAAGAGCTTTCAGGGCTGGCACCTTTAGTGTAGGAGCAATCCCTGGACGTTCGCATTTTCGGTGTTGAGCTCTGGCCAGATTGAGCAGGAGAGGCTGTGTACGTTGGAAGTTTTAGTAGGCTAAACAAGTTCAGAGCCCAAGTGTTTGTGGTTCGTTTCAGAGGTTACCAGTGGGAGATGAGGACCAGCAAGAGCTTTCAGGGCTGGCACCTTTAGTGTGGGAGCAATCGCCGGACATTCGCAATTTCGGTGTTGAGCTCTGGCCAGATTGAGCAGGAGAGGCTGTGTACGTTGGAAGTTTTAGTAGGCTAAACAAGTTCAGAGCCCAAGTGTTTGTGGTTCGTTTGAGAGGTTACCAGTGGGAGATGAGGATCAGCAAGAGCTTTCAGGGCTGGCACCTTTAGTGTAGGAGCAATCGCCGGACGTTCGCAATTTCGGTGTTGAATTTTGGCCAGATTGAGCAGGAGAGGCTGTGTACGTTGGAAGTTTTAGTAGCCTAAACAAGTTCAGAGCCCAAGTGTTTGTGGTTCGTTTGAGAGGTTACCAGTGGGAGATGAGGACCAGCAAGAGCTTTCAGGGCTGGCACCTTTAGTGTAGGAGCAATCGCCGGACGTTCGCACTTCCGGTGTTGAGTTCTGGCCAGATTGAGCAGGAGAGGCTGTGTACGTTGGAAGTTTTAGTAGGCTAAACAAGTTCAGAGCCCAAGTGTTTGTGGTTCGTTTGAGAGGTTACCAGTGGGAGATGAGGACCAGCAAGAGCTTTCAGGGCTGGCACCTTTAGTGTAGGAGCAATCGCCGGACGTTCGCTTTTTCGGTGTTGAGCTCTGGCCAGATTGAGCAGGAGAGGCTGTGTACGTTGGAAGTTTTGGTAGGCTAAACAAGTTCAGAGCCCAAGTGTTTGTGGTTCGTTTGAGAGGTTACCAGTGGGAGATGAGGACCAGCAAGAGCTTTCAGGGCTGGCACCTTTAGTGTAGGAGCAATCGCCGGACGTTCGCAATTTCGGTGTTGAGCTCTGGCCAGATTGAGCAGGAGAGGCTGTGTACGTTGGAAGTTTTAGTAGGCTAAACAAGTTCAGAGCCCAAGTGTTTGTGGTTCGTTTGAGAGGTTACCAGTGGGAGATGAGGACCAGCAAGAGCTTTCAGGGCTGGCACCTTTAGTGTAGGAGCAATCGCCGGACGTTCGCATTTTCGGTGTTG
This sequence comes from Gavia stellata, assembly GCF_030936135.1. Taxonomy (NCBI): domain Eukaryota; kingdom Metazoa; phylum Chordata; class Aves; order Gaviiformes; family Gaviidae; genus Gavia; species Gavia stellata. The sequence goes on from NW_026776966.1 coordinate 24,044, forward strand.
AGCTCTGGCCAGATTGAGCAGGAGAGGCTGTGTACGTTGGAAGTTTTAGTAGGCTAAACAAGTTCAGAGCCCAAGTGTTTGTGGTTCATTTGAGAGGTTACCAGTGGGAGATGAGGACCAGCAAGAGCTTTCAGGGCTGGCACCTTTAGTGTAGGAGCAATCGCCGGACGTTCGCAATTTCGGTGTTGAGCTCTGGCCAGATTGAGCAGGAGAGGCTGTGTACGTTGGAAGTTTTAGTAGGCTAAACAAGTTCAGAGCCCAAGTGTTTGTGGTTCGTTTGAGAGGTTACCAGTGGGAGATGAGGACCAGCAAGAGCTTTCAGGGCTGGCACCTTTAGTGTGGGAGCAATCGCCGGACGTTCGCATTTTCGGTGTTGAGCTCTGGCCAGATTGAGCAGGAGAGGCTGTGTACGTTGGAAGTTTTAGTAGGCTAAACAAGTTCAGAGCCTAAGTGTTTGTGGTTCGTTTGAGAGGTTACCAGTGGGAGATGAGGATCAGCAAGAGCTTTCAGGGCTGGCACCTTTAGTGTAGGAGCAATCGCCGGACGTTCGCAATTTCGGTGTTGAATTTTGGCCAGATTGAGCAGGAGAGGCTGTGTACGTTGGAAGTTTTGGTAGGCTAAACAAGTTCAGAGCCCAAGTGTTTGTGGTTCGTTTGAGAGGTTACCAGTGGGAGATGAGGACCAGCAAGAGCTTTCAGGGCTGGCACCTTTAGTGTAGGAGCAATCGCCGGACGTTCGCATTTTCGGTGTTGAGCTCTGGCCAGATTGAGCAGGAGAGGCTGTGTACGTTGGAAGTTTTAGTAGGCTAAACAAGTTCAGAGCCCAAGTGTTTGTGGTTCGTTTGAGAGGTTACCAGTGGGAGATGAGGACCAGCAAGAGCTTTCAGGGCTGGCACCTTTAGTGTAGGAGCAATCGCCGGACGTTGGCAATTTCGGTGTTGAATTTTGGCCAGATTGAGCAGGAGAGGCTGTGTACGTTGGAAGTTTTAGTAGGCTAAACAAGTTCAGAGCCCAAGTGTTTGTGGTTCGTTTGAGAGGTTACCAGTGGGAGATGAGGACCAGCAAGAGCTTTCAGGGCTGGCACCTTTAGTGTAGGAGCAATCCCTGGACGTTCGCATTTTCGGTGTTGAGCTCTGGCCAGATTGAGCAGGAGAGTCTGTGTACGTTGGAAGTTTTAGTAGGCTAAACAAGTTCAGAGCCCAAGTGTTTGTGGTTCGTTTGAGAGGTTACCAGTGGGAGATGAGGACCAGCAAGAGCTTTCAGGGCTGGCACCTTTAGTGTGGGAGCAATCGCCGGACATTCGCAATTTCGGTGTTGAGCTCTGGCCAGATTGAGCAGGAGAGGCTGTGTACGTTGGAAGTTTTAGTAGGCTAAACAAGTTCAGAGCCAAGTGTTTGTGGTTCGTTTGAGAGGTTACCAGTGGGAGATGAGGATCAGCAAGAGCTTTCAGGGCTGGCACCTTTAGTGTAGGAGCAATCGCCGGACGTTCGCAATTTCGGTGTTGAATTTTGGCCAGATTGAGCAGGAGAGGCTGTGTACGTTGGAAGTTTTAGTAGCCTAAACAAGTTCAGAGCCCAAGTGTTTGTGGTTCGTTTGAGAGGTTACCAGTGGGAGATGAGGACCAGCAAGAGCTTTCAGGGCTGGCACCTTTAGTGTAGGAGCAATCGCCGGACGTTCGCATTTTCGGTGTTGAGCTCTGGCCAGATTGAGCAGGAGAGGCTGTGTACGTTGGAAGTTTTGGTAGGCTAAACAAGTTCAGAGCCCAAGTGTTTGTGGTTCGTTTGAGAGGTTACCAGTGGGAGATGAGGACCAGCAAGAGCTTTCAGGGCTGGCACCTTTAGTGTAGGAGCAATCGCCGGACGTTCGCAATTTCGGTGTTGAGCTCTGGCCAGATTGAGCAGGAGAGGCTGTGTACGTTGGAAGTTTTAGTAGGCTAAACAAGTTCAGAGCCCAAGTGTTTGTGGTTCGTTTGAGAGGTTACCAGTGGGAGATGAGGACCAGCAAGAGCTTTCAGGGCTGGCACCTTTAGTGTAGGAGCAATCGCCGGACGTTCGCATTTTCGGTGTTGAGCTCTGGCCAGATTGAGCAGGAGAGGCTGTGTACGTTGGAAGTTTTGGTAGGCTAAACAAGTTCAGAGCCCAAGTGTTTGTGGTTCGTTTGAGAGGTTACCAGTGGGAGATGAGGATCAGCAAGAGCTTTCAGGGCTGGCACCTTTAGTGTAGGAGCAATCGCCGGACGTTCGCAATTTCGGTGTTGAGCTCTGGCCAGATTGAGCAGGAGAGGCTGTGTACGTTGGAAGTTTTAGTAGGCTAAACAAGTTCAGAGCCCAAGTGTTTGTGGTTCGTTTGAGAGGTTACCAGTGGGAGATGAGGACCAGCAAGAGCTTTCAGGGCTGGCACCTTTAGTGTAGGAGCAATCGCCGGACGTTCGCATTTTCGGTGTTGAGCTCTGGCCAGATTGAGCAGGAGAGGCTGTGTACGTTGGAAGTTTTGGTAGGCTAAACAAGTTCAGAGCCCAAGTGTTTGTGGTTCGTTTGAGAGGTTACCAGTGGGAGATGAGGATCAGCAAGAGCTTTCAGGGCTGGCACCTTTAGTGTAGGAGCAATCGCCGGACGTTCGCAATTTCGGTGTTGAGCTCTGGCCAGATTGAGCAGGAGAGGCTGTGTACGTTGGAAGTTTTAGTAGGCTAAACAAGTTCAGAGCCCAAGTGTTTGTGGTTCGTTTGAGAGGTTACCAGTGGGAGATGAGGACCAGCAAGAGCTTTCAGGGCTGGCACCTTTAGTGTAGGAGCAATCGCCGGACGTTCGCATTTTCGGTGTTGAGCTCTGGCCAGATTGAGCAGGAGAGGCTGTGTACGTTGGAAGTTTTAGTAGGCTAAACAAGTTCAGAGCCCAAGTGTTTGTGGTTCGTTTGAGAGGTTACCAGTGGGAGATGAGGATCAGCAAGAGCTTTCAGGGCTGGCACCTTTAGTGTAGGAGCAATGCCTGGACGTTCGCATTTTCGGTGTTGAGCTCTGGCCAGATTGAGCAGGAGAGGCTGTGTACGTTGGAAGTTTTAGTAGGCTAAACAAGTTCAGAGCCCAAGTGTTTGTGGTTCGTTTGAGAGGTTACCAGTGGGAGATGAGGATCAGCAAGAGCTTTCAGGGCTGGCACCTTTAGTGTAGGAGCAATCGCCGGACGTTCGCAATTTCGGTGTTGAATTTTGGCCAGATTGAGCAGGAGAGGCTGTGTACGTTGGAAGTTTTAGTAGCCTAAACAAGTTCAGAGCCCAAGTGTTTGTGGTTCGTTTGAGAGGTTACCAGTGGGAGATGAGGACCAGCAAGAGCTTTCAGGGCTGGCACCTTTAGTGTAGGAGCAATCGCCGGACGTTCGCATTTTCGGTGTTGAGCTCTGGCCAGATTGAGCAGGAGAGGCTGTGTACGTTGGAAGTTTTAGTAGGCTAAACAAGTTCAGAGCCCAAGTGTTTGTGGTTCGTTTGAGAGGTTACCAGTGGGAGATGAGGACCAGCAAGAGCTTTCAGGGCTGGCACCTTTAGTGTGGGAGCAATCGCCGGACGTTCGCAATTTCGGTGTTGAATTTTGGCCAGATTGAGCGGGAGAGGCTGTGTACGTTGGAAGTTTTAGTAGCCTAAACAAGTTCAGAGCCCAAGTGTTTGTGGTTCGTTTGAGAGGTTACCAGTGGGAGATGAGGACCAGCAAGAACTTTCAGGGCTGGCACCTTTAGTGTAGGAGCAATCGCCGGACGTTCGCATTTTCGGTGTTGAGCTCTGGCCAGATTGAGCAGGAGAGGCTGTGTACGTTGGAAGTTTTGGTAGGCTAAACAAGTTCAGAGCCCAAGTGTTTGTGGTTCGTTTGAGAGGTTACCAGTGGGAGATGAGGACCAGCAAGAGCTTTCAGGGCTGGCACCTTTAGTGTAGGAGCAATCGCCGGACGTTCGCAATTTCGGTGTTGAGCTCTGGCCAGATTGAGCAGGAGAGGCTGTGTACGTTGAAGTTTTAGTAGGCTAAACAAGTTCAGAGCCAAGTGTTTGTGGTTCGTTTGAGAGGTTACCAGTGGGAGATGAGGACCAGCAAGAGCTTTCAGGGCTGGCACCTTTAGTGTAGGAGCAATCGCCGGACGTTCGCATTTTCGGTGTTGAGCTCTGGCCAGATTGAGCAGGAGAGGCTGTGTACGTTGGAAGTTTTAGTAGGCTAAACAAGTTCAGAGCCCAAGTGTTTGTGGTTCGTTTGAGAGGTTACCAGTGGGAGATGAGGACCAGCAAGAGCTTTCAGGGCTGGCACCTTTAGTGTGGGAGCAATCGCCGGACGTTCGCATTTTCGGTGTTGAGCTCTGGCCAGATTGAGCAGGAGAGGCTGTGTACGTTGGAAGTTTTAGTAGGCTAAACAAGTTCAGAGCCCAAGTGTTTGTGGTTCGTTTGAGAGGTTACCAGTGGGAGATGAGGACCAGCAAGAGCTTTCAGGGCTGGCACCTTTAGTGTAGGAGCAATCGCCGGACGTTCGCAATTTCGGTGTTGAATTTTGGCCAGATTGAGCAGGAGAGGCTGTGTATGTTGGAAGTTTTGGTAGGCTAAACAAGTTCAGAGCCCAAGTGTTTGTGGTTCGTTTGAGAGGTTACCAGTGGGAGATGAGGACCAGCAAGAGCTTTCAGGGCTGGCACCTTTAGTGTAGGAGCAATCGCCGGACGTTGGCAATTTCGGTGTTGAATTTTGGCCAGATTGAGCAGGAGAGGCTGTGTACGTTGGAAGTTTTAGTAGGCTAAACAAGTTCAGAGCCCAAGTGTTTGTGGTTCGTTTGAGAGGTTACCAGTGGGAGATGAGGACCAGCAAGAGCTTTCAGGGCTGGCACCTTTAGTGTAGGAGCAATCCCTGGACGTTCGCTTTTTCGGTGTTGAGCTCTGGCCAGATTGAGCAGGAGAGGCTGTGTACGTTGGAAGTTTTGGTAGGCTAAACAAGTTCAGAGCCCAAGTGTTTGTGGTTCGTTTGAGAGGTTACCAGTGGGAGATGAGGACCAGCAAGAGCTTTCAGGGCTGGCACCTTTAGTGTGGGAGCAATCGCCGGACGTTCGCATTTTCGGTGTTGAGCTCTGGCCAGATTGAGCAGGAGAGGCTGTGTACGTTGGAAGTTTTAGTAGGCTAAACAAGTTCAGAGCCCAAGTGTTTGTGGTTCGTTTGAGAGGTTACCAGTGGGAGATGAGGACCAGCAAGAGCTTTCAGGGCTGGCACCTTTAGTGTAGGAGCAATCGCCGGACGTTCGCATTTTCGGTGTTGAGCTCTGGCCAGATTGAGCAGGAGAGGCTGTGTACGTTGGAAGTTTTAATAGGCTAAACAAGTTCAGAGCCCAAGTGTTTGTGGTTCGTTTGAGAGGTTACCAGTGGGAGATGAGGACCAGCAAGAGCTTTCAGGGCTGGCACCTTTAGTGTAGGAGCAATCGCCGGACGTTCGCAATTTCGGTGTTGAATTTTGGCCAGATTGAGCAGGAGAGGCTGTGTATGTTGGAAGTTTTGGTAGGCTAAACAAGTTCAGAGCCCAAGTGTTTGTGGTTCGTTTGAGAGGTTACCAGTGGGAGATGAGGACCAGCAAGAGCTTTCAGGGCTGGCACCTTTAGTGTAGGAGCAATCGCCGGACGTTGGCAATTTCGGTGTTGAATTTTGGCCAGATTGAGCAGGAGAGGCTGTGTACGTTGGAAGTTTTAGTAGGCTAAACAAGTTCAGAGCCCAAGTGTTTGTGGTTCGTTTGAGAGGTTACCAGTGGGAGATGAGGACCAGCAAGAGCTTTCAGGGCTGGCACCTTTAGTGTAGGAGCAATCCCTGGACGTTCGCATTTTCGGTGTTGAGCTCTGGCCAGATTGAGCAGGAGAGGCTGTGTACGTTGGAAGTTTTAGTAGGCTAAACAAGTTCAGAGCCCAAGTGTTTGTGGTTCATTTCAGAGGTTACCAGTGGGAGATGAGGACCAGCAAGAGCTTTCAGGGCTGGCACCTTTAGTGTGGGAGCAATCGCCGGACATTCGCAATTTCGGTGTTGAGCTCTGGCCAGATTGAGCAGGAGAGGCTGTGTACGTTGGAAGTTTTAGTAGGCTAAACAAGTTCAGAGCCCAAGTGTTTGTGGTTCGTTTGAGAGGTTACCAGTGGGAGATGAGGATCAGCAAGAGCTTTCAGGGCTGGCACCTTTAGTGTAGGAGCAATCGCCGGACGTTCGCAATTTCGGTGTTGAATTTTGGCCAGATTGAGCAGGAGAGGCTGTGTACGTTGGAAGTTTTAGTAGCCTAAACAAGTTCAGAGCCCAAGTGTTTGTGGTTCGTTTGAGAGGTTACCAGTGGGAGATGAGGACCAGCAAGAGCTTTCAGGGCTGGCACCTTTAGTGTAGGAGCAATCGCCGGACGTTCGCACTTCCGGTGTTGAGTTCTGGCCAGATTGAGCAGGAGAGGCTGTGTACGTTGGAAGTTTTAGTAGGCTAAACAAGTTCAGAGCCCAAGTGTTTGTGGTTCGTTTGAGAGGTTACCAGTGGGAGATGAGGACCAGCAAGAGCTTTCAGGGCTGGCACCTTTAGTGTAGGAGCAATCGCCGGACGTTCGCTTTTTCGGTGTTGAGCTCTGGCCAGATTGAGCAGGAGAGGCTGTGTACGTTGGAAGTTTTGGTAGGCTAAACAAGTTCAGAGCCCAAGTGTTTGTGGTTCGTTTGAGAGGTTACCAGTGGGAGATGAGGACCAGCAAGAGCTTTCAGGGCTGGCACCTTTAGTGTAGGAGCAATCGCCGGACGTTCGCAATTTCGGTGTTGAGCTCTGGCCAGATTGAGCAGGAGAGGCTGTGTACGTTGGAAGTTTTAGTAGGCTAAACAAGTTCAGAGCCCAAGTGTTTGTGGTTCGTTTGAGAGGTTACCAGTGGGAGATGAGGACCAGCAAGAGCTTTCAGGGCTGGCACCTTTAGTGTAGGAGCAATCGCCGGACGTTCGCACTTCCGGTGTTGAGTTCTGGCCAGATTGAGCAGGAGAGGCTGTGTACGTTGGAAGTTTTAGTAGGCTAAACAAGTTCAGAGCCCAAGTGTTTGTGGTTCGTTTGAGAGGTTACCAGTGGGAGATGAGGACCAGCAAGAGCTTTCAGGGCTGTCACCTTTAGTGTAGGAGCAATCGCCGGACGTTCGCAATTTCGGGGTTGAGCTCTGGCCAGATTGAGCAGGAGAGGCTGTGTACGTTGGAAGTTTTAGTAGGCTAAAGAAGTTCAGAGCCCAAGTGTTTGTGGTTCGTTTGAGAGGTTACCAGTGGGAGATGAGGACCAGCAAGAGCTTTCAGGGCTGGCACCTTTAGTGTAGGAGCAATCGCCGGACGTTCGCAATTTCGGTGTTGAGCTCTGGCCAGATTGAGCAGGAGAGGCTGTGTACGTTGGAAGTTTTGGTAGGCTAAACAAGTTCAGAGCCCAAGTGTTTGTGGTTCGTTTGAGAGGTTACCAGTGGGAGATGAGGACCAGCAAGAGCTTTCAGGGCTGGCACCTTTAGTGTAGGAGCAATCGCCGGACGTTCGCAATTTCGGTGTTGAGCTCTGGCCAGATTGAGCAGGAGAGGCTGTGCACGTTGGAAGTTTTAGTAGGCTAAACAAGTTCAGAGCCCAAGTGTTTGTGGTTCGTTTGAGAGGTTACCAGTGGGAGATGAGGACCAGCAAGAGCTTTCAGGGCTGGCACCTTTAGTGTGGGGGCAATCGCCGGACGTTCGCAATTTCGGTGTTGAGCTCTGGCCAGATTGAGCAGGAGAGGCTGTGTACGTTGGAAGTTTTAGTAGGCTAAACAAGTTCAGAGCCCAAGTGTTTGTGGTTCGTTTGAGAGGTTACCAGTGGGAGATGAGGATCAGCAAGAGCTTTCAGGGCTGGCACCTTTAGTGTAGGAGCAATCGCCGGACGTTCGCAATTTCGGTGTTGAATTTTGGCCAGATTGAGCAGGAGAGGCTGTGTACGTTGGAAGTTTTAGTAGGCTAAACAAGTTCAGAGCCCAAGTGTTTGTGGTTCGTTTGAGAGGTTACCAGTGGGAGATGAGGACCAGCAAGAGCTTTCAGGGCTGGCACCTTTAGTGTAGGAGCAATCGCCGGACGTTCGCACTTCCGGTGTTGAGTTCTGGCCAGATTGAGCAGGAGAGGCTGTGTACGTTGGAAGTTTTAGTAGGCTAAACAAGTTCAGAGCCCAAGTGTTTGTGGTTCGTTTGAGAGGTTACCAGTGGGAGATGAGGACCAGCAAGAGCTTTCAGGGCTGGCACCTTTAGTGTAGGAGCAATCGCCGGACGTTCGCATTTTCGGTGTTGAGCTCTGGCCAGATTGAGCAGGAGAGGCTGTGTACGTTGGAAGTTTTGGTAGGCTAAACAAGTTCAGAGCCCAAGTGTTTGTGGTTCGTTTGAGAGGTTACCAGTGGGAGATGAGGACCAGCAAGAGCTTTCAGGGCTGTCACCTTTAGTGTAGGAGCAATCGCCGGACGTTGGCAATTTCGGTGTTGAATTTTGGCCAGATTGAGCAGGAGAGGCTGTGTACGTTGGAAGTTTTAGTAGGCTAAACAAGTTCAGAGCCCAAGTGTTTGTGGTTCGTTTGAGAGGTTACCAGTGGGAGATGAGGACCAGCAAGAGCTTTCAGGGCTGGCACCTTTAGTGTAGGAGCAATCCCTGGACGTTCGCATTTTCGGTGTTGAGCTCTGGCCAGATTGAGCAGGAGAGGCTGTGTACGTTGGAAGTTTTAGTAGGCTAAACAAGTTCAGAGCCCAAGTGTTTGTGGTTCGTTTGAGAGGTTACCAGTGGGAGATGAGGACCAGCAAGAGCTTTCAGGGCTGGCACCTTTAGTGTAGGAGCAATCGCCGGACGTTCGCATTTTCGGTGTTGAGCTCTGGCCAGATTGAGCAGGAGAGGCTGTGTACGTTGGAAGTTTTGGTAGGCTAAACAAGTTCAGAGCCCAAGTGTTTGTGGTTCGTTTGAGAGGTTACCAGTGGGAGATGAGGACCAGCAAGAGCTTTCAGGGCTGTCACCTTTAGTGTAGGAGCAATCGCCGGACGTTGGCAATTTCGGTGTTGAATTTTGGCCAGATTGAGCAGGAGAGGCTGTGTACGTTGGAAGTTTTAGTAGGCTAAACAAGTTCAGAGCCCAAGTGTTTGTGGTTCGTTTGAGAGGTTACCAGTGGGAGATGAGGACCAGCAAGAGCTTTCAGGGCTGGCACCTTTAGTGTAGGAGCAATCCCTGGACGTTCGCATTTTCGGTGTTGAGCTCTGGCCAGATTGAGCAGGAGAGGCTGTGTACGTTGGAAGTTTTAGTAGGCTAAACAAGTTCAGAGCCCAAGTGTTTGTGGTTCGTTTGAGAGGTTACCAGTGGAGATGAGGACCAGCAAGAGCTTTCAGGGCTGGCACCTTTAGTGTAGGAGCAATCGCCGGACGTTCGCATTTTCGGTGTTGAGCTCTGGCCAGATTGAGCAGGAGAGGCTGTGTACGTTGGAAGTTTTGGTAGGCTAAACAAGTTCAGAGCCCAAGTGTTTGTGGTTCGTTTGAGAGGTTAGCAGTGGGAGATGAGACCAGCAAGAGCTTTCAGGGCTGGCACCTTTAGTGTAGGAGCAATCGCCGGACGTTCGCAATTTCGGTGTTGAGCTCTGGCCAGATTGAGCAGGAGAGGCTGTGTACGTTGGAAGTTTTAGTAGGCTAAACAAGTTCAGAGCCCAAGTGTTTGTGGTTCGTTTGAGAGGTTACCAGTGGGAGATGAGGACCAGCAAGAGCTTTCAGGGCTGGCACCTTTAGTGTAGGAGCAATCGCCGGACGTTCGCAATTTCGGTGTTGAGCTCTGGCCAGATTGAGCAGGAGAGGCTGTGTACGTTGGAAGTTTAGTAGGCTAAACAAGTTCAGAGCCCAAGTGTTTGTGGTTCGTTTGAGAGGTACCAGTGGGAGATGAGGACCAGCAAGAGCTTTCAGGGCTGGCACCTTTAGTGTAGGAGCAATCGCCGGACCTTCGCATTTTCGGTGTTGAGCTCTGGCCAGATTGAGCAGGAGAGGCTGTGTACGTTGGAAGTTTTGGTAGGCTAAACAAGTTCAGAGCCCAAGTGTTTGTGGTTCGTTTGAGAGGTTACCAGTGGGAGATGAGGACCAGCAAGAGCTTTCAGGGCTGGCACCTTTAGTGTAGGAGCAATCCCTGGACGTTCGCAATTTCGGTGTTGAGCTCTGGCCAGATTGAGCAGGAGAGGCTGTGTACGTTGGAAGTTTTAGTAGGCTAAACAAGTTCAGAGCCCAAGTGTTTGTGGTTCGTTTGAGAGGTTACCAGTGGGAGATGAGGACCAGCAAGAGCTTTCAGGGCTGGCACCTTTAGTGTAGGAGCAATCGCCGGACGTTCGCAATTTCGGTGTTGAGCTCTGGCCAGATTGAGCAGGAGAGGCTGTGTACGTTGGAAGTTTTAGTAGGCTAAACAAGTTGAGAGCCCAAGTGTTTGTGGTTCGTTTGAGAGGTTACCAGTGGGAGATGAGGACCAGCAAGAGCTTTCAGGGCTGGCACCTTTAGTGTAGGAGCAATCGCCGGACGTTCGCAATTCCGGTGTTGAGCTCTGGCCAGATTGAGCAGGAGAGGCTGTGTACGTTGGAAGTTTTAGTAGCCAAAACAAGTTCAGAGCCCAAGTATTTGTGGTTCGTTTGAGAGGTTATCCAGTGGGAGATGAGGACCAGCAAGAGCTTTCAGGGCTGGCACCTTTAGTGTAGGAGCAATCGCCGGACGTTCGCAATTTCGGGGTTGAGCTCTGGCCAGATTGAGCAGGAGAGGCTGTGTACGTTGGAAGTTTTAGTAGGCTAAACAAGTTCAGAGCCCAAGTGTTTGTGGTTCGTTTGAGAGGTTACCAGTGGGAGATGAGGACCAGCAAGAGCTTTCAGGGCTGGCACCTTTAGTGTAGGAGCAATCGCCGGACGTTCGCATTTTCAGTGTTGAGCTCTGGCCAGATTGAGCAGGAGAGGCTGTGTACGTTGGAAGTTTTCGTAGCCAAAACAAGTTCAGAGCCCAAGTGTTTGTGGTTCGTTTGAGAGGTTACCAGTGGGAGATGAGGACCAGCAAGAGCTTTCAGGGCTGGCACCTTTAGTGTAGGAGCAATCCCTGGACGTTCACATTTTCGGTGTTGAGTTCTGGCCAGATTGAGCAGGAGAGGCTGTGTACGTTGGAAGTTTTAGTAGGCTAAACAAGTTCAGAGCCCAAGTGTTTGTGGTTCGTTTGAGAGGTTACCAGTGGGAGATGAGGACCAGCAAGAGCTTTCAGGGCTGGCACCTTTAGTGTAGGAGCAATCGCCGGACGTTCGCATTTTCGGTGTTGAGCTCTGGCCAGATTGAGCAGGAGAGGCTGTGTACGTTGGAAGTTTTGGTAGGCTAAACAAGTTCAGAGCCCAAGTGTTTGTGGTTCGTTTGAGAGGTTACCAGTGGGAGATGAGGACCAGCAAGAGCTTTCAGGGCTGGCACCTTTAGTGTAGGAGCAATCGCCGGACGTTCGCAATTTCGGGGTTGAATTTTGGCCAGATTGAGCAGGAGAGGCTGTGTACGTTGGAAGTTTTAGTAGGCTAAACAAGTTCAGAGCCCAAGTGTTTGTGGTTCGTTTGAGAGGTTACCAGTGGGAGATGAGGACCAGCAAGAGCTTTCAGGGCTGGCACCTTTAGTGTAGGAGCAATCGCCGGACATTCGCACTTTCGGTGTTGAGCTCTGGCCAGATTGGGCAGGAGAGGCTGTGTACGTTGGAAGTTTTAGTAGGCTAAACAAGTTCAGAGCCCAAGTGTTTGTGGTTCGTTTGAGAGGTTACCAGTGGGAGATGAGGACCAGCAAGAGCTTTCAGGGCTGGCACCTTTAGTGTGGGAGCAATCGCCGGACGTTCGCAATTTCGGTGTTGAGCTCTGGCCAGATTGAGCAGGAGAGGCTGTTTACGTTGGAAGTTTTAGTAGGCTAAAACAAGTTCAGAGCCCAAGTGTTTGTGGTTCGTTTGAGAGGTTACCAGTGGAGATGAGGACCAGCAAGAGCTTTCAGGGCTGGCACCTTTAGTGTAGGAGCAATCCTGGACGTTCGCATTTTCGGTGTTGAGCTCTGGCCAGATTGAGCAGGAGAGGCTGTGTACATTGGAAGTTTTAATAGCCTAAACAAGTTCAGAGCCCAAGTGTTTGTGGTTCGTTTGAGCGGTTACCAGTGGGAGATGAGGACCAGCAAGAGCTTTCAGGGCTGGCACCTTTAGTGTAGGAGCAATCGCCGGACGTTCGCATTTTCGGTGTTGAGCTCTGGCCAGATTGAGCAGGAGAGGCTGTGTACGTTGGAAGTTTTAGTAGGCTAAACAAGTTCAGAGGCCAAGTGTTTGTGGTTCGTTTGAGAGGTTACCAGTGGGAGATGAGGACCAGCAAGAGCTTTCAGGGCTGGCACCTTTAGTGTAGGAGCAATCGCTGGACCTTAGCATTTTCGGTGTTGAGCTCTGGCCAGATTGAGCAGGAGAGGCTGTGTACGTTGGAAGTTTTAGTAGGCTAAACAAGTTCAGAGCCCAAGTGTTTGTGGTTCGTTTGAGAGGTTACCAGTGGGAGATGAGGACCCAGCAAGAGCTTTCAGGGCTGGCACCTTTAGTGTAGGAGCAATCGCCGGACGTTCGCAATTTCGGTGTTGAGCTCTGGCCAGATTGAGCAGGAGAGGCTGTGTACGTTGGAAGTTTTAGTAGGCTAAACAAGTTCAGAGCCCAAGTGTTTGTGGTTCGTTTGAGAGGTTACCAGTGGGAGATGAGGACCAGCAAGAGCTTTCAGGGCTGGCACCTTTAGTGTAGGAGCAATCGCCGGACGTTCGCAATTTCGTTGTTGAGCTCTGGCCAGATTGAGCAGGAGAGGCTGTGTACGTTGGAAGTTTTAGTACGCTAAACAAGTTCAGAGCCCAAGTGTTTGTGGTTCGTTTGAGAGGTTACCAGTGGGAGATGAGGACCAGCAAGAGCTTTCAGGGCTGGCATCTTTAGTGTAGGAGCAATCCCTGGACGTTCGCAATTTCGGTGTTGAGCTCTGGCCAGATTGAGCAGGAGAGGCTGTGTACGTTGGAAGTTTTAGTAGGCTAAACAAGTTCAGAGCCCAAGTGTTTGTGGTTCGTTTGAGAGGTTACCAGTGGGAGATGAGGACCAGCAAGAGCTTTCAGGGCTGGCACCTTTAGTGTAGGAGCAATCCCTGGACGTTCGCATTTTCGGTGTTGAGCTCTGGCCAGATTGAGCAGGAGAGGCTGTGTACGTTGGAAGTTTTAGTAGGCTAAACAAGTTCAGAGCCAAGTGTTTGTGGTTCGTTTGAGAGGTTACCAGTGGGAGATGAGGACCAGCAAGAGCTTTCAGGGCTGGCACCTTTAGTGTAGGAGCAATCGCCGGACATTCGCACTTTCGGTGTTGAGCTCTGGCCAGATTGGGCAGGAGAGGCTGTGTACGTTGGAAGTTTTAGTAGGCTAAACAAGTTCAGAGCCCAAGTGTTTGTGGTTCGTTTGAGAGGTTACCAGTGGGAGATGAGGACCAGCAAGAGCTTTCAGGGCTGGCACCTTTAGTGTGGGAGCAATCGCCGGACGTTCGCAATTTCGGTGTTGAGCTCTGGCCAGATTGAGCAGGAGAGGCTGTTTACGTTGGAAGTTTTAGTAGGCTAAACAAGTTCAGAGCCCAAGTGTTTGTGGTTCGTTTGAGAGGTTACCAGTGGGAGATGAGGACCAGCAAGAGCTTTCAGGGCTGGCACCTTTAGTGTAGGAGCAATCCTGGACGTTCGCATTTTCGGTGTTGAGCTCTGGCCAGATTGAGCAGGAGAGGCTGTGTACGTTGGAAGTTTTAATAGCCTAAACAAGTTCAGAGCCCAAGTGTTTGTGGTTCGTTTGAGCGGTTACCAGTGGGAGATGAGGACCAGCAACAGCTTTCAGGGCTGGCACCTTTAGTGTAGGAGCAATCGCCGGACGTTCGCATTTTCGGTGTTGAGCTCTGGCCAGATTGAGCAGGAGAGGCTGTGTACGTTGGAAGTTTTAGTAGGCTAAACAAGTTCAGAGCCCAAGTGTTTGTGGTTCGTTTGAGAGGTTACCAGTGGGAGATGAGGACCAGCAAGAGCTTTCAGGGCTGGCACCTTTAGTGTAGGAGCAATCGCTGGACCTTAGCATTTTCGGTGTTGAGCTCTGGCCAGATTGAGCAGGAGAGGCTGTGTACGTTGGAAGTTTTAGTAGGCTAAACAAGTTCAGAGCCCAAGTGTTTGTGGTTCGTTTGAGAGGTTACCAGTGGGAGATGAGGACCAGCAAGAGCTTTCAGGGCTGGCACCTTTAGTGTAGGAGCAATCGCCGACGTTCGCTTATTCGGTGTTGAGCTCTGGCCAGATTGAGCAGGAGAGGCTGTGTACGTTGGAAGTTTTAGTAGGCTAAACAAGTTCAGAGGCCAAGTGTTTGTGGTTCGTTTGAGAGGTTACCAGTGGGAGATGAGGACCAGCAAGAGCTTTCAGGGCTGGCACCTTTAGTGTAGGAGCAATCCCTGGACGTTCGCATTTTCGGTGTTGAGCTCTGGCCAGATTGAGCAGGAGAGGCTGTGTACGTTGGAAGTTTTAGTAGGCTAAACAAGTTCAGAGCCCAAGTGTTGTGGTTCGTTTGAGAGGTTACCAGTGGGAGATGAGGACCAGCAAGAGCTTTCAGGGCTGGCACCTTTAGTGTAGGAGCAATCGCCGGACGTTCGCATTTTCGGTGTTGAGTTCTGGCCAGATTGAGCAGGAGAGGCTGTGTACGTTGGAAGTTTTAGTAGGCTAAACAAGTTCAGAGCCCAAGTGTTTGTGGTTCGTTTGAGAGGTTACCAGTGGGAGATGAGGACCAGCAAGAGCTTTCAGGGCTGGCACCTTTAGTGTAGGAGCAATCGCCGGACGTTCGCAATTTCGGTGTGAGCTCTGGCCAGATTGAGCAGGAGAGGCTGTGTACGTTGGAAGTTTTGGTAGGCTAAACAAGTTCAGAGCCCAAGTGTTTGTGTTTCGTTTGAGAGGTTACCAGTGGGAGATGAGGATCAGCAGAGCTTTCAGGGCTGGCACCTTTAGTGTAGGAGCAATCGCCGGACGTTCGCAATTTCGGTGTTGAGCTCTGGCCAGATTGAGCAGGAGAGGCTGTGTACGTTGGAAGTTTTAGTAGGCTAAACAAGTTCAGAGCCCAAGTGTTTGTGGTTCGTTTGAGAGGTTACCAGTGGGAGATGAGGACCAGCAAGAGCTTTCAGGGCTGGCACCTTTAGTGTAGGAGCAATCGCCGGACGTTCGCAATTTCGGGGTGAATTTTGGCCAGATTGAGCAGGAGAGGCTGTGTACGTTGGAAGTTTTAGTAGGCTAAACAAGTTCAGAGCCCAAGTGTTTGTGGTTCGTTTGAGAGGTTACCAGTGGGAGATGAGGACCAGCAAGAGCTTTCAGGGCTGGCACCTTTAGTGTAGGAGCAATCGCCGGACGTTCGCTTTTTCGGTGTTGAGCTCTGGCCAGATTGAGCAGGAGAGGCTGTGTACGTTGGAAGTTTTGGTAGGCTAAACAAGTTCAGAGCCCAAGTGTTTGTGGTTCGTTTGAGAGGTTACCAGTGGGAGATGAGGACCAGCAAGCTTTCAGGGCTGGCACCTTTAGTGTAGGAGCCAATCGCCGGACGTTCGCAATTTCGGTGTTGAGCTCTGGCCAGATTGAGCAGGAGAGGCTGTGTACGTTGGAAGTTTTAGTAGCCTAAACAAGTTCAGAGCCCAAGTGTTTGTGGTTCGTTTGAGAGGTTACCAGTGGGAGATGAGGACCAGCAAGAGCTTTCAGGGCTGGCACCTTTAGTGTAGGAGCAATCGCCGGACGTTCGCACTTCCGGTGTTGAGTTCTGGCCAGATTGAGCAGGAGAGGCTGTGTACGTTGGAAGTTTTAGTAGGCTAAACAAGTTCAGAGCCCAAGTGTTTGTGGTTCGTTTGAGAGGTTACCAGTGGGAGATGAGGATCAGCAAGAGCTTTCAGGGCTGGCACCTTTAGTGTAGGAGCAATCGCTGGACGTTCGCATTTTCGGTGTTGAGCTCTGGCCAGATTGAGCAGGAGAGGCTGTGTACGTTGGAAGTTTTAGTAGGCTAAACAAGTTCAGAGCCCAAGTGTTTGTGGTTCGTTTGAGAGGTTACCAGTGGGAGATGAGGACCAGCAAGAGCTTTCAGGGCTGGCACCTTTAGTGTGGGAGCAATCGCCGGACGTTCGCAATTTCGGTGTTGAGCTCTGGCCAGATTGAGCAGGAGAGGCTGTGTACGTTGGAAGTTTTAGTAGGCTAAACAAGTTCAGAGCCCAAGTGTGTGTGGTTCGTTTGAGAGGTTACCAGTGGGAGATGAGGATCAGCAAGAGCTTTCAGGGCTGGCACCTTTAGTGTAGGAGCAATCGCCGGACGTTCGCAATTTCGGTGTTGAATTTTGGCCAGATTGAGCAGGAGAGGCTGTGTACGTTGGAAGTTTTAGTAGGCTAAACAAGTTCAGAGCCCAAGTGTTTGTGGTTCGTTTGAGAGGTTACCAGTGGGAGATGAGGACCAGCAAGAGCTTTCAGGGCTGGCACCTTTAGTGTAGGAGCAATCGCCGGACGTTCGCAATTTCGGTGTTGAGCTCTGGCCAGATTGAGCAGGAGAGGCTGTGTACGTTGGAAGTTTTAGTAGGCTAAACAAGTTCAGAGCCCAAGTGTTTGTGGTTCGTTTGAGAGGTTACCAGTGGGAGATGAGGACCAGCAAGAGCTTTCAGGGCTGGCACCTTTAGTGTAGGAGCAATCCCTGGACGTTCGCATTTTCGGTGTTGAGCTCTGGCCAGATTGAGCAGGAGAGGCTGTGTTACGTTGGAAGTTTTTAGTACGCTAAACAAGTTCAGAGCCCAAGTGTTTGTGGTTCGTTTGAGAGGTTACCAGTGGGAGATGAGGACCAGCAAGTGCTTTCAGGGCTGGCACCTTTAGTGTAGGAGCAATCGCCGGACGTTCGTATTTTCAGGGTTGAATTTTGGCCAGATTGAGCAGGAGAGGCTGTGTACGTTGGAAGTTTTAGTAGGCTAAACAAGTTCAGAGCCCAAGTGTTTGTGGTTCGTTTGAGAGGTTACCAGTGGGAGATGAGGACCAGCAAGAGCTTCAGGGCTGGCACCTTTAGTGTAGGAGCAATCGCCGGACGTTCGCATTTTCTGTGTTGAGCTCTGGCCAGATTGAGCAGGAGAGGCTGTGTACGTTGGAAGTTTTGGTAGGCTAAACAAGTTCAGAGCCCAAGTGTTTGTGGTTCGTTTGAGAGGTTACCAGTGGGAGATGAGGACCAGCAAGAGCTTTCAGGGCTGGCACCTTTAGTGTAGGAGCAATCGCCGGACGTTCGCAATTTCGGTGTTGAGCTCTGGCCAGATTGAGCAGGAGAGGCTGTGTACGTTGGAAGTTTTAGTAGGCTAAACAAGTTCAGAGCCCAAGTGTTAGTGGTTCGTTTGAGAGGTTACCAGTGGGAGATAAGGACCAGCAAGAGCTTTCAGGGCTGGCACCTTTAGTGTAGGAGCAATCCCTGGACGTTCGCAATTCGGTGTTGAATTTTGGCCAGATTGAGCAGGAGAGGCTGTGTACGTTGGAAGTTTTAGTAGGCTAAACAAGTTCAGAGCCCAAGTGTTGTGGTTCGTTTGAGAGGTTACCAGTGGGAGATGAGGACCAGCAAGAGCTTTCAGGGCTGGCACCTTTAGTGTAGGAGCAATCGCCGGATGTTCGCATTTTCGGTGTTGAGCTCTGCCAGATTGAGCAGGAGAGGCTGTGTACGTTGGAAGTTTTAGTACGCTAAACAAGTTCAGAGCCCAAGTGTTTGTGGTTCGTTGAGAGGTTACCAGTGGGAGATGAGGACCAGCAAGAGCTTTCAGGGCTGGCACCTTTAGTGTAGGAGCAATCGCCGGACGTTCGCAATTTCGGGGTTGAATTTTGGCCAGATTGAGCAGGAGAGGCTGTGTACGTTGGAAGTTTTAGTAGGCTAACAAGTTCAGAGCCCAAGTGTTTGTGGTTCGTTTGAGAGGTTACCAGTGGGAGATGAGGACCAGCAAGAGCTTTCAGGGCTGGCACCTTTAGTGTAGGAGCAATCGCCGGACGTTCGCATTTTCGGTGTTGAGCTCTGGCCAGATTGAGCAGGAGAGGCTGTGTACGTTGGAAGTTTTAGTAGGCTAAACAAGTTCAGAGCCCAAGTGTTTGTGGTTCGTTTGAGCGGTTACCAGTGGGAGATGAGGACCAGCAAGAGCTTTCAGGGCTGGCACCTTTAGTGTGGGAGCAATCCCTGGACATTCGCATTTTCGGTGTTTGAGCTCTGGCCAGATTGAGCAGGAGAGGCTGTGTACGTTGGAAGTTTTAGTAGGCTAAACAAGTTCAGAGCCAAGTGTTTGTGGTTCGTTTGAGAGGTTACCAGTGGGAGATGAGGACCAGCAAGAGCTTTCAGGGCTGGCACCTTTAGTGTAGGAGCAATCGCCGGACGTTCGCATTTTCGGGGTTGAATTTTGGCCAGATTGAGCAGGAGAGGCTGTGTACGTTGGAAGTTTTAGTAGGCTAAACAAGTTCAGAGCCCAAGTGTTTGTGGTTCGTTTGAGAGGTTACCAGTGGGAGATGAGGACCAGCAAGAGCTTTCAGGGCTGGCACCTTTAGTGTAGGAGCAATCCCTGGACGTTCGCATTTTCGGTGTTGAGCTCTGGCCAATTGAGCAGGAGAGGCTGTGTACGTTGGAAGTTTTAATAGCCTAAACAAGTTCAGAGCCCAAGTGTTTGTGGTTCGTTTGAGCGGTTACCAGTGGGAGATGAGGACCAGCAAGAGCTTTCAGGGCTGGCACCTTTAGTGTAGGAGCAATCGCCGGACGTTCGCATTTTCGGTGTTGAGCTCTGGCCAGATTGAGCAGGAGAGGCTGTGTACGTTGGAAGTTTTAGTAGGCTAAACAAGTTCAGAGCCCAAGTGTTTGTGGTTCGTTTGAGAGGTTACCAGTGGGAGATGAGGATCAGCAAGAGCTTTCAGGGCTGGCACCTTTAGTGTAGGAGCAATCGCTGGACCTTAGCATTTTCGGTGTTGAGCTCTGGCCAGATTGAGCAGGAGAGGCTGTGTACGTTGGAAGTTTTAGTAGGCTGAAACAAGTTCAGAGCCCAAGTGTTTGTGGTTCGTTTGAGAGGTTACCAGTGGGAGATGAGGACCAGCAAGAGCTTTCAGGGCTGGCACCTTTAGTGTAGGAGCAATCGCCGGACGTTCGCAATTTCGGTGTTGAGCTCTGGCCAGATTGAGCAGGAGAGGCTGTGTACGTTGGAAGTTTTAGTAGGCTAAACAAGTTCAGAGCCCAAGTGTTTGTGGTTCGTTTGAGAGGTTACCAGTGGGAGATGAGGACCAGCAGAGAGCTTTCAGGGCTGGCACCTTTAGTGTAGGAGCAATCGCCGGACGTTCGCAATTTCGTTGTTGAGCTCTGGCCAGATTGAGCAGGAGAGGCTGTGTACGTTGGAAGTTTTAGTAGGCTAAACAAGTTCAGAGCCCAAGTGTTTGTGGTTCGTTTGAGAGGTTACCAGTGGGAGATGAGGACCAGCAAGAGCTTTCAGGGCTGGCACCTTTAGTGTAGGAGCAATCCCTGGACGTTCGCAATTTCGGTGTTGAGCTCTGGCCAGATTGAGCAGGAGAGGCTGTGTACGTTGGAAGTTTTAGTAGGCTAACAAGTTCAGAGCCCAAGTGTTTGTGGTTCGTTTGAGAGGTTACCAGTGGGAGATGAGGACCAGCAAGAGCTTTCAGGCTGGCACCTTTAGTGTAGGAGCAATCCTGGACGTCGCACTTCCGGTGTTGAGTTCTGGCCAGATTGAGCAGGAGAGGCTGTGTACGTTGGAAGTTTTAGTAGGCTAAACAAGTTCAGAGCCCCAAGTGTTTGTGGTTCGTTTGAGAGGTTACCAGTGGGAGAATGAGGACCAGCAAGAGCTTTCAGGGCTGGCACCTTTAGTGTAGGAGCAATCGCTGGAACGTTCGCATTTTCGTGTTGAGCTCTGGCCAGATTGAGCAGGAGAGGCTGTGTACGTTGGAAGTTTTAGTAGGCTAAACAAGTTCAGAGCCCAAGTGTTTGTGGTTCGTTTGAGAGGTTACCAGTGGGAGATGAGGACCAGCAAGAGCTTTCAGGGCTGGCACCTTTAGTGTAGGAGCAATCGCCGACGTTCGCAATTTCGGTGTTGAGCTCTGGCCAGATTGAGCAGGAGAGGCTGTGTACGTTGGAAGTTTTAGTAGGCTAAACAAGTTCAGAGCCCAAGTTGTTTGTGGTTCGTTTGAGAGGTTACCAGTGGGAGATGAGGACCAGCAAGAGCTTTCAGGGCTGGCACCTTTAGTGTAGGAGCAATCGCCGGACGTTCGCAATTTCGGTGTTGAGCTCTGGCCAGATTGAGCAGGAGAGGCTGTGTACGTTGGAAGTTTTAGTAGGCTAAACAAGTTCAGAGCCCAAGTGTTTGTGGGTTCGTTGAGAGGTTACCAGTGGGAGATGAGGACCAGCAAGAGCTTCAGGGCTGGCACCTTTAGTGTAGGAGCAATTGCCGGACGTTCGCATTTTCTGTGTTGAGCTCTGGCCAGATTGAGCAGGAGAGGCTGTGTACGTTGGAAGTTTTGTAGGCTAAACAAGTTCAGAGCCCAAGTGTTTGTGTTCGTTTGAGAGGTTACCAGTGGGAGATGAGGACCAGCAAGAGCTTTCAGGGCTGGCACCTTTAGTGTAGGAGCAATCCCTGGACGTTCGCAATTTCGGTGTTGAGCTCTGGCCAGATTGAGCAGGAGAGGCTGTGTACGTTGGAAGTTTTAGTAGGCTAAACAAGTTCAGAGCCAAGTGTTTGTGGTTCTTTGAGAGGTTACCAGTGGGAGATGAGGACCAGCAAGAGCTTTCAGGGCTGGCACCTTTAGTGTAGGAGCAATCCCTGGACGTTCGCAATTTCGGTGTTGAATTTGGCCAGATTGAGCAGGAGAGGCTGTGTACGTTGGAAGTTTTAGTAGGCTAAACAAGTTCAGAGCCCAAGTGTTTGTGGTTCGTTTGAGAGGTTACCAGTGGGAGATGAGGACCAGCAAGAGCTTTCAGGGCTGGCACCTTAGTGTAGGAGCAATCGCCGATGTTCGCATTTTCGGTGTTGAGCTCTGGCCAGATTGAGCAGGAGAGGCTGTGTACGTTGGAAGTTTTCGTAGGCTAAACAAGTTCAGAGCCCAAGTGTTTGTGGTTCGTTTGAGAGGTTACCAGTGGGAGATGAGGACCAGCAAGAGCTTTCAGGCTGGCACCTTTAGTGTAGGAGCAATCGCCGGACGTTCGCAATTTCGGGGTTGAATTTTGGCCAGATTGAGCAGGAGAGGCTGTGTACGTTGGAAGTTTTAGTAGGCTAAACAAGTTCAGAGCCCAAGTGTTTGTGGTTCGTTTGAGAGGTTACCAGTGGGAGATGAGGACCAGCAAGAGCTTTCAGGGCTGGCACCTTTAGTGTAGGAGCAATCGCCGGACGTTCGCATTTTCGGTGTTGAGCTCTGGCCAGATTGAGCAGGAGAGGCTTGTGTACGTTGGAAGTTTTGGTAGGCTAAACAAGTTCAGAGCCCAAGTGTTTGTGGTTCGTTTGAGAGGTTACCAGTGGAGATGAGGACCAGCAAGAGCTTTCAGGGCTGGCACCTTTAGTGTAGGAGCAATCGCCGGACGTTCGCAATTTCGGTGTTGAGCTCTGGCCAGATTGAGCAGGAGAGGCTGTGTACGTTGGAAGTTTTAGTAGCCTAAACAAGTTCAGAGCCCAAGTGTTTGTGGTTCGTTTGAGAGGTTACCAGTGGAGATGAGGACCAGCAAGAGCTTTCAGGGCTGGCACCTTTAGTGTAGGAGCAATCGCCGGACGTTCGCAATTTCGGGGTTGAGCTCTGGCCAGATTGAGCAGGAGAGGCTGTGTACGTTGGAAGTTTTAGTAGGCTAAACAAGTTCAGAGCCCAAGTGTTTGTGGTTCGTTTGAGAGGTTACCAGTGGAGAGATGAGGATCAGCAAGAGCTTTCAGGGCTGGCACCTTTAGTGTAGGAGCAATCGCTGGACGTTCGCATTTTCGGTGTTGAGCTCTGGCCATGATTGAGCAGGAGAGGCTGTGTACGTTGGATAAGTTTTAGTAGGCTAAACAAGTTCAGAGCCCAAGTGTTTGTGGTTCGTTTGAGAGCTTACCAGTGGGAGATGAGGACCAGCAAGAGCTTTCAGGGCTGGCACCTTTAGTGTGGGAGCAATCGCCGGACGATCGCAATTTCGGTGTTGAGCTCTGGCCAGATTGAGCAGGAGAGGCTGTGTACGTTGGAAGTTTTAGTAGGCTAAACAAGTTCAGAGCCCAAGTGTTTGTGGTTCGTTTGAGAGGTTACCAGTGGGAGATGAGGATCAGCAAGAGCTTTCAGGGCTGGCACCTTTAGTGTAGGAGCAATCGCCGGACGTTCGCAATTTCGGTGTTGAATTTTGGCCAGATTGAGCAGGAGAGGCTGTGTACGTTGGAAGTTTTAGTAGGCTAAACAAGTTCAGAGCCCAAGTGTTTGTGGTTCGTTTTGAGCGGTTACCAGTGGGAGATGAGGACCAGCAAGAGCTTTCAGGGCTGGCACCTTTAGTGTGGGAGCAATCCCTGGACGTTCGCATTTTCGGTGTTGAGCTCTGGCCAGATTGAGCAGGAGAGGCTGTGTACGTTGGAAGTTTTGGTAGGCTAAACAAGTTCAGAGCCCAAGTGTTTGTGGTTCGTTTGAGAGGTTACCAGTGGAGATGAGGACCAGCAAGAGCTTTCAGGGCTGTCACCTTTAGTGTAGGAGCAATCGCCGGACGTTGGCAATTTCGGTGTTGAATTTTGGCCAGATTGAGCAGGAGAGGCTGTGTACGTTGGAAGTTTTAGTAGGCTAAACAAGTTCAGAGCCCAAGTGTTTGTGGTTCGTTTGAGAGGTTACCAAGTGGGAGATGAGGACCAGCAAGAGCTTTCAGGGCTGGCACCTTTAGTGTAGGAGCAATCGCTGGACGTTCGCAATTTCGGTGTTGAGCTCTGGCCAGATTGAGCAGGAGAGGCTGTGTACGTTGGAAGTTTTAGTAGGCTAAACAAGTTCAGAGCCCAAGTGTTTGTGGTTCGTTTGAGAGGTTACCAGTGGGAGATGAGGACCAGCAAGAGCTTTCAGGGCTGGCACCTTTAGTGTAGGAGCAATCGCCGGACGTTCGCATTTTCGGGTTGAATTTTGGCCAAAATTCAACCCCGAAATTGCGAACGTCCGGCGATTGCTCCTACACTAAAGGTGCCAGCCCTGAAAGCTCTTGCTGGTCCTCATCTCCCACTGGTAACCTCTCAAACGAACCACAAACACTTGGGCTCTGAACTTGTTTAGCGTACTAAAACTTCCAACGTACACAGCCTCTCCTGCTCAATCTGGCCAAAATTCAACCCCGAAAATGCGAACGTCCGGCGATTGCTCCTACACTAAAGGTGCCAGCCCTGAAAGCTCTTGCTGGTCCTCATCTCCCACTGGTAACCTCTCAAACGAACCACAAACACTTGGGCTCTGAACTTGTTTAGCCTACTAAAACTTCCAACGTACACAGCCTCTCCTGCTCAATCTGGCCAGAGCTCAACACCGAAATTGCGAACGTCCAGCGATTGCTCCTACACTAAAGGTGCCAGCCCTGAAAGCTCTTGCTGGTCCTCATCTCCCACTGGTAACCTCTCAAACGAACCACAAACACTTGGGCTCTGAACTTGTTTAGCCTACTAAAACATCCAACGTACACAGCCTCTCCTGCTCAATCTGGCCAAAATTCAACACCGAAATTGCCAACGTCCGGGCGATTGCTCCTACACTAAGGTGACAGCCTGAAAGCTCTTGCTGGTCCTCATCTCCCACTGGTAACCTCTCAAACGAACCACAAACACTTGGGCTCTGAACTTGTTTAGCCTACCAAAACTTCCAACGTACACAGCCTCTCCTGCTCAATCTGGCCAGAGCTCAACACCGAAAATGCGAACGTCCAGGGATTGCTCCCACACTAAGGTGCCAGCCCTGAAAGCTCTTGCTGGTCCTCATCTCCCACTGGTAACACGCTCAAACGAACCACAAACACTTGGGCTCTGAACTTGTTTAGCCTACTAAACTTCCAACGTACACAGCCTCTCCTGCTCAATCTGGCCAAAATTCAACACCGAATTGCGAACGTCCGGCGATTGCTCCTACACTAAAGGTGCCAGCCCTGAAAGCTCTTGCTGATCCTCATCTCCCACTGGTAACCTCTCAAACGAACCACAAACACTTGGGCTCTGAACTTGTTTAGCCTACTAAAACTTCCAACGTACACAGCCTCTCCTGCTCAATCTGGCCAGAGCTCAACACCGAAATTGCGATCGTCCGGCGATTGCTCCCACACTAAAGGTGCCAGCCCTGAAAGCTCTTGCTGGTCCTCATCTCCCACTGGTAAGCTCTCAAACGAACCACAAACACTTGGGCTCTGAACTTGTTTAGCCTACTAAAACTTCCAACGTACACAGCCTCTCCTGCTCAATCTGGCCAGAGCTCAACACCGAAAATGCGAACGTCCAGCGATTGCTCCTACACTAAAGGTGCCAGCCCTGAAAGCTCTTGCTGATCCTCATCTCCCACTGGTAACCTCTCAAACGAACCACAAACACTTGGGCTCTGAACTTGTTTAGCCTACTAAAACTTCCAACGTACACAGCCTCTCCTGCTCAATCTGGCCAGAGCTCAACCCCGAAATTGCGAACGTCCGGCGATTGCTCCTACACTAAGGTGCCAGCCCTGAAAGCTCTTGCTGGTCCTCATCTCCACTGGTAACCTCTCAAACGAACCACAAACACTTGGGCTCTGAACTTGTTTAGGCTACTAAAACTTCCAACGTACACAGCCTCTCCTGCTCAATCTGGCCAGAGCTCAACACCGAAATTGCGAACGTCCGGCGATTGCTCCTACACTAAAGGTGCCAGCCCTGAAAGCTCTTGCTGGTCCTCATCTCCCACTGGTAACCTCTCAAACGAACCACAAACACTTGGGCTCTGAACTTGTTTAGCCTACCAAAACTTCCAACGTACACAGCCTCTCCTGCTCAATCTGGCCAGAGCTCAACACCGAAAATGCGAACGTCCGGCGATTGCTCCTACACTAAAGGTGCCAGCCCTGAAAGCTCTTGCTGGTCCTCATCTCCCACTGGTAACCTCTCAAACGAACCACAAACACTTGGGCTCTGAACTTGTTTAGCCTACTAAAACTTCCAACGTACACAGCCTCTCCTGCTCAATCTGGCCAAAATCAAACCCCGAAATTGCGAACGTCCGGCGATTGCTCCTACACTAAAGGTGCCAGCCTGAAAGCTCTTGCTGGTCCTCATCTCCCACTGGTAACCTCTCAAACGAACCACAAACACTTGGGCTCTGAACTTGTTTAGCCTACGAAAACTCAACGTACACAGCCTCTCCTGCTCAATCTGGCCAGAGCTCAACACCGAAAATGCGAACATCCGGCGATTGCTCCTACACTAAAGGTGCCAGCCTGAAAGCTCTTGCTGGTCCTCATCTCCCACTGTAACCTCTCAAACGAACCACAAACACTTGGGCTCTGAACTTGTTTAGCCTACTAAAACTTCCAACGTACACAGCCTCTCCTGCTCAATCTGGCCAAAATTCAACACCGAAATTGCGAACGTCCAGGGATTGCTCCTACACTAAAGGTGCCAGCCCTGAAAGCTCTTGCTGGTCCTCATCTCCCACTGGTAACCTCTCAAAAGAACACAAACACTTGGGCTCTGAACTTGTTTAGCCTACTAAAACTTCAACGTACACAGCCTCTCTGCTCAATCTGGCCAGAGCTCAACACCGAAATTGCGAACGTCCAGGGATTGCTCCTACACTAAAGGTGCCAGCCCTGAAAGCTCTGCTGGTCCTCATCTCCCACTGGTAACCTCTCAAACGAACCACAAACACTTGGGCTCTGAACTTGTTTAGCCTACCAAAACTTCCAACGTACACAGCCTCTCTGCTCAATCTGGCTAGAGCTCAACACAGAAAATGCGAACGTCCGGCAATTGCTCCTACACTAAAGGTGCCAGCCCTGAAAGCTCTTGCTGGTCCTCATCTCCACTGGTAACCTCTCAACGAACCACAAACACTTGGGCTCTGAACTTGTTTAGCCTACTAAAACTTCCAACGTACACAGCCTCTCCTGCTCAATCTGGCCAGAGCTCAACACCGAAATTGCGAACGTCCGGCGATTGCTCTACACTAAAGGTGCCAGCCCTGAAAGCTCTTGCTGGTCCTCATCTCCCACTGGTAACCTCTCAAACGAACCACAAACACTTGGGCTCTGAACTTGTTTAGCCTACTAAAACTCCAACGTACACAGCCTCTCCTGCTCAATCTGCCAGAGCTCAACACCGAAATTGCGAACGTCCGGCGATTGCTCCTACACTAAAGGTGCCAGCCCTGAAAGCTCTTGCTGGTCCTCATCTCCACTGGTAACCTCTCAAACGAACCACAAACACTTGGGCTCTGAACTTGTTTAGCCTACTAAAACTTCCAACGTACACAGCCTCTCCTGCTCAATCTGGCCAGAGCTCAACACCGAAAATGCGAACGTCCAGCGATTGCTCCTACACTAAAGGTGCCAGCCCTGAAAGCTCTTGCTGTCCTCATCTCCCACTGGTAACCTCTCAAACGTACCACACAAACACTTGGGCTCTGAACTTGTTTAGCCTACTAAAACTTCCAACGTACACAGCCTCTCCTGCTCAATCTGGCCAGAACTCAACACCGGAAGTGCGAACGTCCAGGGATTGCTCCTACACTAAAGGTGCCAGCCCTGAAAGCTCTTGCTGGTCCTCATCTCCCACTGGTAACCTCTCAAACGAACCACAAACACTTGGGCTCTGAACTTGTTTAGCCTACTAAAACTTCCAACGTACACAGCCTCTCCTGCTCAATCTGCCAGAGCTCAACACCGAAATTGCGAACGTCCAGGGATTGCTCCTACACTAAAGTGCCAGCCCTGAAAGCTCTTGCTGGTCCTCATCTCCCACTGGTAACCTCTCAAACGAACCACAAACACTTGGGCTCTGAACTTGTTAGCCTACTAAAACTTCCAACGTACACAGCCTCTCCTGCTCAATCTGGCCAGAGCTCAACAACGAAATTGCGAACGTCCGGCGATTGCTCCTACACTAAAGGTGCCAGCCCTGAAAGCTCTTGCTGGTCCTCATCTCCCACTGGTAACCTCTCAAACGAACCACAAACACTTGGGCTCTGAACTTGGTTTAGCCTACTAAAACTTCCAACGTACACAGCCTCTCCTGCTCAATCTGGCCAGAGCTCAACACCGAAATTGCGAACGTCCGGCGATTGCTCCTACACTAAAGGTGCCAGCCCTGAAAGCTCTTGCTGGTCCTCATCTCCCACTGGTAACCTCTCAAACGAACCACAAACACTTGGGCTCTGAACTTGTTTAGCCTACTAAAACTTCCAACGTACACAGCCTCTCCTGCTCAATCTGGCCAGAGCTCAACACCGAAAATGCTAAGGTCCAGCGATTGCTCCTACACTAAAGGTGCCAGCCCTGAAAGCTCTTGCTGATCCTCATCTCCCACTGGTAACCTCTCAAACGAACCACAAACACTTGGGCTCTGAACTTGTTTAGCCTACTAAAACTTCCAACGTACACAGCCTCTCCTGCTCAATCTGGCCAGAGCTCAACACCGAAAATGCGAACGTCCGGCGATTGCTCCTACACTAAAGGTGCCAGCCCTGAAAGCTCTTGCTGGTCTCATCTCCCACTGGGTAACCGCTCAAACGAACCACAAACACTTGGGCTCTGAACTTGTTTAGGCCTATTAAAACTTCCAACGTACACAGCCTCTCCTGCTCAATCTGGCCAGAGCTCAACACCGAAAATGCGAACGTCCAGGGATTGCTCCTACACTAAAGGTGCCAGCCCTGAAAGCTCTTGCTGGTCCTCATCTCCCACTGGTAACCTCTCAAACGAACCACAAACACTTGGGCTCTGAACTTGTTTAGCCTACTAAAACTTCCAACGTACACAGCCTCTCCTGCTCAATCTGGCCAAAATTCAACCCCGAAATTGCGAACGTCCGGCGATTGCTCCTACACTAAAGGTGCCAGCCCTGAAAGCTCTTGCTGGTCCTCATCTCCCACTGGTAACCTCTCAAACGAACCACAAACACTTGGGCTCTGAACTTGTTTAGCCTACTAAAACTTCCAACGTACACAGCCTCTCCTGCTCAATCTGGCCAGAGCTCAACACCGAAAATGCGAATGTCCAGGGATTGCTCCACACTAAAGGTGCCAGCCCTGAAAGCTCTTGCTGGTCCTCATCTCCCACTGGTAACCCTCAAACGAACCACAAACACTTGGGCTCTGAACTTGTTTAGCCTACTAAAACTTCCAACGTACACAGCCTCTCCTGCTCAATCTGGCCAGAGCTCAACACCGAAATTGCGAACGTCCGGCGATTGCTCCTACACTAAAGGTGCCAGCCCTGAAAGCTCTTGCTGGTCCTCATCTCCCACTGGTAACCTCTCAAACGAACCACAAACACTTGGGCTCTGAACTTGTTTAGCCTACTAAAACTTCCAACGTACACAGCCTCTCCTGCTCAATCTGGCCAAAATTCAACCCCGAAATTGCGAACGTCCGGCGATTGCTCCTACACTAAAGGTGCCAGCCCTGAAAGCTCTTGCTGGTCCTCATCTCCCACTGGTAACCTCTCAAACGAACCACAAACACTTGGGCTCTGAACTTGTTTAGCCTACTAAAACTTCCAACGTACACAGCCTCTCCTGCTCAATCTGGCCAGAGCTCAACACCGAAAATGCGAACGTCCGGCGATTGCTCCTACACTAAAGGTGCCAGCCCTGAAAGCTCTTGCTGGTCCTCATCTCCCACTGGTAACCTCTCAAACGAACCACAAACACTTGGGCTCTGAACTTGTTTAGCCTACTAAAACTTCCAACGTACACAGCCTCTCCTGCTCAATCTGGCCAAAATTCAACACCGAAATTGCGAACGTCCGGCGATTGCTCCTACACTAAAGGTGCCAGCCCTGAAAGCTCTTGCTGGTCCTCATCTCCCACTGGTAACCTCTCAAACGAACCACAAACACTTGGGCTCTGAACTTGTTTAGCCTACTAAAACTTCCAACGTACACAGCCTCTCCTGCTCAATCTGGCCAGAGCTCAACACCAGAAATTGCGAACGT
The DNA here is from genome assembly GCF_030936135.1 of Gavia stellata. Lineage (NCBI taxonomy): Eukaryota > Metazoa > Chordata > Aves > Gaviiformes > Gaviidae > Gavia > Gavia stellata. The sequence goes on from NW_026776966.1 coordinate 53,174, forward strand.
CCGGCGATTGCTCCTACACTAAAGGTGCCAGCCCTGAAAGCTCTTGCTGGTCCTCATCTCCCACTGGTAACCTCTCAAACGAACCACAAACACTTGGGCTCTGAACTTGTTTAGCCTACTAAAACTTCCAACGTACACAGCCTCTCCTGCTCAATCTGGCCAGAGCTCAACACCGAAAATGCGAACGTCCGGCGATTGCTCCTACACTAAAGGTGCCAGCCCTGAAAGCTCTTGCTGGTCCTCATCTCCCACTGGTAACCTCTCAAACGAACCACAAACACTTGGGCTCTGAACTTGTTTAGCCTACTAAAACTTCCAACGTACACAGCCTCTCCTGCTCAATCTGGCCAGAGCTCAACACCGAAAATGCGAACGTCCGGCGATTGCTCCTACACTAAAGGTGCCAGCCCTGAAAGCTCTTGCTGGTCCTCATCTCCCACTGGTAACCTCTCAAACGAACCACAAACACTTGGGCTCTGAACTTGTTTAGCGTACTAAAACTTCCAACGTACACAGCCTCTCCTGCTCAATCTGGCCAGAGCTCAACACCGAAATTGCGAACGTCCGGCGATTGCTCCTACACTAAAGGTGCCAGCCCTGAAAGCTCTTGCTGGTCCTCATCTCCCACTGGTAACCTCTCAAACGAACCACAAACACTTGGGCTCTGAACTTGTTTAGCCTACTAAAACTTCCAACGTACACAGCCTCTCCTGCTCAATCTGGCCAGAGCTCAACACCGAAATTGCGAACGTCCGGCGATTGCTCCTACACTAAAGGTGCCAGCCCTGAAAGCTCTTGCTGGTCCTCATCTCCCACTGGTAACCTCTCAAACGAACCACAAACACTTGGGCTCTGAACTTGTTTAGCCTACTAAAACTTCCAACGTACACAGCCTCTCCTGCTCAATCTGGCCAAAATTCAACACCGAAATTGCGAACGTCCGGCGATTGCTCCTACACTAAAGGTGCCAGCCCTGAAAGCTCTTGCTGATCCTCATCTCCCACTGGTAACCTCTCAAACGAACCACAAACACTTGGGCTCTGAACTTGTTTAGCCTACTAAAACTTCCAACGTACACAGCCTCTCCTGCTCAATCTGGCCAGAGCTCAACACCGAAATTGCGAACGTCCGGCGATTGCTCCCACACTAAAGGTGCCAGCCCTGAAAGCTCTTGCTGGTCCTCATCTCCCACTGGTAACCTCTCAAACGAACCACAAACACTTGGGCTCTGAACTTGTTTAGCCTACTAAAACTTCCAACGTACACAGCCTCTCCTGCTCAATCTGGCCAGAGCTCAACACCGAAAATGCGAACGTCCAGCGATTGCTCCTACACTAAAGGTGCCAGCCCTGAAAGCTCTTGCTGATCCTCATCTCCCACTGGTAACCTCTCAAACGAACCACAAACACTTGGGCTCTGAACTTGTTTAGCCTACTAAAACTTCCAACGTACACAGCCTCTCCTGCTCAATCTGGCCAGAATTCAACACCGAAATTGCGAACGTCCGGCGATTGCTCCTACACTAAAGGTGCCAGCCCTGAAAGCTCTTGCTGGTCCTCATCTCCCACTGGTAACCTCTCAAACGAACCACAAACACTTGGGCTCTGAACTTGTTTAGCCTACTAAAACTTCCAACGTACACAGCCTCTCCTGCTCAATCTGGCCAGAGCTCAACACCGAAATTGCGAACGTCCAGCGATTGCTCCTACACTAAAGGTGCCAGCCCTGAAAGCTCTTGCTGGTCCTCATCTCCCACTGGTAACCTCTCAAACGAACCACAAACACTTGGGCTCTGAACTTGTTTAGCCTACTAAAACTTCCAACGTACACAGCCTCTCCTGCTCAATCTGGCCAGAGCTCAACACCGAAATTGCGAACGTCCGGCGATTGCTCCTACACTAAAGGTGCCAGCCCTGAAAGCTCTTGCTGGTCCTCATCTCCCACTGGTAACCTCTCAAACGAACCACAAACACTTGGGCTCTGAACTTGTTTAGCCTACTAAAACTTCCAACGTACACAGCCTCTCCTGCTCAATCTGGCCAAAATTCAACCCCGAAATTGCGAACGTCCGGCGATTGCTCCTACACTAAAGGTGCCAGCCCTGAAAGCTCTTGCTGGTCCTCATCTCCCACTGGTAACCTCTCAAACGAACCACAAACACTTGGGCTCTGAACTTGTTTAGCCTACTAAAACTTCCAACGTACACAGCCTCTCCTGCTCAATCTGGCCAGAGCTCAACACCGAAATTGCGAACGTCCGGCGATTGCTCCTACACTAAAGGTGCCAGCCCTGAAAGCTCTTGCTGGTCCTCATCTCCCACTGGTAACCTCTCAAACGAACCACAAACACTTGGGCTCTGAACTTGTTTAGCCTACTAAAACTTCCAACGTACACAGCCTCTCCTGCTCAATCTGGCCAGAGCTCAACACCGAAATTGCGAACGTCCGGCGATTGCTCCTACACTAAAGGTGCCAGCCCTGAAAGCTCTTGCTGGTCCTCATCTCCCACTGGTAACCTCTCAAACGAACCACAAACACTTGGGCTCTGAACTTGTTTAGCCTACTAAAACTTCCAACGTACACAGCCTCTCCTGCTCAATCTGGCCAGAACTCAACACCGAAAATGCGAACGTCCGGCGATTGCTCCTACACTAAAGGTGCCAGCCCTGAAAGCTCTTGCTGGTCCTCATCTCCCACTGGTAACCTCTCAAACGAACCACAAACACTTGGGCTCTGAACTTGTTTAGCCTACTAAAACTTCCAACGTACACAGCCTCTCCTGCTCAATCTGGCCAGAGCTCAACACCGAAAATGCGAACGTCCAGGGATTGCTCCTACACTAAAGGTGCCAGCCCTGAAAGCTCTTGCTGGTCCTCATCTCCCACTGGTAACCTCTCAAACGAACCACAAACACTTGGGCTCTGAACTTGTTTAGCCTACTAAAACTTCCAACGTACACAGCCTCTCCTGCTCAATCTGGCCAGAGCTCAACACCGAAAATGCGAACGTCCGGCGATTGCTCCTACACTAAAGGTGCCAGCCCTGAAAGCTCTTGCTGGTCCTCATCTCCCACTGGTAACCTCTCAAACGAACCACAAACACTTGGGCTCTGAACTTGTTTAGCCTACTAAAACTTCCAACGTACACAGCCTCTCCTGCTCAATCTGGCCAGAGCTCAACACCGAAATTGCTAACGTCCAGCGATTGCTCCTACACTAAAGGTGCCAGCCCTGAAAGCTCTTGCTGGTCCTCATCTCCCACTGGTAACCTCTCAAACGAACCACAAACACTTGGGCTCTGAACTTGTTTAGCCTACTAAAACTTCCAACGTACACAGCCTCTCCTGCTCAATCTGGCCAGAGCTCAACACCGAAATTGCGAACGTCCGGCGATTGCTCCTACACTAAAGGTGCCAGCCCTGAAAGCTCTTGCTGGTCCTCATCTCCCACTGGTAACCTCTCAAACGAACCACAAACACTTGGGCTCTGAACTTGTTTAGGCTACTAAAACTTCCAACGTACACAGCCTCTCCTGCTCAATCTGGCCAGAGCTCAACACCGAAAATGCGAACGTCCAGGGATTGCTCCTACACTAAAGGTGCCAGCCCTGAAAGCTCTTGCTGGTCCTCATCTCCCACTGGTAACCTCTCAAACGAACCACAAACACTTGGGCTCTGAACTTGTTTAGCCTACTAAAACTTCCAACGTACACAGCCTCTCCTGCTCAATCTGGCCAGAGCTCAACACCGAAATTGCGAACGTCCGGCGATTGCTCCCACACTAAAGGTGCCAGCCCTGAAAGCTCTTGCTGGTCCTCATCTCCCACTGGTAACCTCTCAAACGAACCACAAACACTTGGGCTCTGAACTTGTTTAGCCTACTAAAACTTCCAACGTACACAGCCTCTCCTGCTCAATCTGGCCAGAGCTCAACACCGAAATTGCGAATGTCCGGCGATTGCTCCTACACTAAAGGTGCCAGCCCTGAAAGCTCTTGCTGGTCCTCATCTCCCACTGGTA
>NW_026776967.1:0-50730 GCF_030936135.1 Gavia stellata
TGAACCACAAACACTTGGCCTCTGAACTTGTTTAGCCTACTAAAACTTCCAACGTACACAGCCTCTCCTGCTCAATCTGGCCAGAGCTCAACACCGAAATTGCGAGCGTCCAGCGATTGCTCCTACACTAAAGGTGCCAGCCCTGAAAGCTCTTGCTGGTCCTCATCTCCCACTGGTAACCTCTCAAACGAACCACAAACACTTGGGCTCTGAACTTGTTTAGCCTACTAAAACTTCCAACGTACACAGCCTCTCCTGCTCAATCTGGCCAGAGCTCAACACCGGAATTGCGAACGTCCAGCGATTGCTCCTACACTAAAGGTGCCAGCCCTGAAAGCTCTTGCTGGTCCTCATCTCCCACTGGTAACCTCTCAAACGAACCACAAACACTTGGGCTCTGAACTTGTTTAGGCTACTAAAACTTCCAACGTACACAGCCTCTCCTGCTCAATCTGCCAAAATTCAAGCCGAAATTGTAAACGTCCAGCGATTGCTCCTACACTAAAGGTGCCAGCCCTGAAAGCTCTTGCTGGTCCTCATCTCCCACTGGTAACCTCTCAAACGAACCACAAACACTTGGGCTCTGAACTTGTTTAGCCTACTAAAACTTCCAACGTACACAGCCTCGCCTGCTCAATCTGGCCAAAATTCAACACCGAAATTGCGAACGTCCGGCGATTGCTCCTACACTAAAGGTGCCAGCCCTGAAAGCTCTTGCTGGTCCTCATCTCCCACTGGTAACCTCTCAAACGAACCGCAAACACTTGGGCTCTGAATTTGTTTAGCCTACTGAAACTTCCAACGTACACAGCCTCTCCTGCTCAATCTGGCCAGAGCTCAACACCGAAAATGCGAACGTCCAGCGATTGCTCCTACACTAATGGTGCCAGCCCTGAAAGCTCTTGCTGTTCCTCATCTCCCACTGGTAACCTCTCAAACGAACCACAAACACTTGGGCTCTGAACTTGTTTAGCCTACTAAAACTTCCAACGTACACAGCCTCTCCTGCTCAATCTGGCCAAAATTCAACACCGAAATTGCGAACGTCCAGCGATTGCTCCTACACTAAAGGTGCCAGCCCTGAAAGCTCTTGCTGGTCCTCATCTCCCACTGGTAACCTCTCAAACGAAACACAAACACTTGGGCTCTGAACTTGTTTAGGCTACTAAAACTTCCAACGTACACAGCCTCTCCTGCTCAATCTGGACAGAGCTCAACACCGAAATTGCGAACGTCCGGCGATTGCTCCTACACTAAAGGTGACAACCCTGAAAGCTGTTGCTGATCCTCATCTCCCACTGGTAACCTCTCAAACGAAACACAAACCCTTGGGCTCTGAACTTGTTTAGCCTACTAAAAATTCCAACGTACACAGCCTCTCCTGCTCAATCTGGCCAGAGCTCAACACCGAAATTGCGAACGTCCAGCGATTGCTCCTACACTAAAGGTGCCAGCCCTGAAGGCTCTTGCTGGTCCTCATCTCCCACTGGTAACCTCTCAAAAGAACCACAAACACTTGGCCTCTGAACTTGTTTAGCCTACTAAAACTTCCAACGTACACAGCCTCTCCTGCTCAATCTGGCCAGAGCTCAACACCGAAATTGCGAACGTCCAGCGATTGCTCCTACACTAAAGGTGCCAGCCCTGAAAGTTGTTGCTGCTCCTCATCTCCCACTGGTAACCTCTCAAACGAACCACAAACACTTGGCCTCTGAACTTGTTTAGCCTACTAAAACTTCCAACGTACACAGCCTCTCCTGCTCAATCTGGCCAAAATTCAACACCGAAATTGCGAACGTCCAGCGATTGCTCCTACATTAAAGGTGCCAGCCCTGAAAGCTCTTGCTGGTCCTCATCTCCCACTGGTAACCTCTCAAACGAACCGCAAACACTTGGGCTCTGAATTTGTTTAGCCTACTGAAACTTCCAACGTACACAGCCTCTCCTGCTCAATCTGGCCAGAACTCAACACCGAAATTGCGAACGTCCAGCGATTGCTCCTATCACTAAAGGTGCCAGCCCTGAAAGCTCTTGCTGGTCCTCATCTCCCACTGGTAACCTCTCAAACAAACCACAAACACTTGGGCTCTGAACTTGTTTAGGCTACTAAAACTTCCAACGTACACAGCCTCTCCTGCTCAATCTGGCCAGAGCTCAACACCTAAATTGTGAACGTCCAGCGATTGCTCCTACATTAAAGGTGCCAGCCCTGAAAGCTCTTGCTGGTCCTCATCTCCCACTGGTAACCTCTCAAACGAACCACAAACACTTGGCCTCTGAACTTGTTTAGCCTACTAAAACTTCCAACGTACACAGCCTCTCCTGCTCAATCTGGCCAGAGCTCAACACCGAAATTGCGAACGTCCAGCGATTGCTCCTACACTAAAGGTGCCAGCCCTGAAGGCTCTTGCTGGTCCTCATCTCCCACTGGTAACCTCTCAAAAGAACCACAAACACTTGGCCTCTGAACTTGTTTAGCCTACTAAAACTTCCAACGTACACAGCCTCTCATGCTCAATCTGGCCAAAATTCAACACCGAAATTGCGAACGTCCGGCGATTGCTCCTACACTAAAGGTGCCAGCCCTGAAAGCTCTTGCTGGTCCTCATCTCCCACTGGTAACCTCTCAAACGAACCACAAACACTTGGGCTCTGAACTTGTTTAGGCTACTAAAACTTCCAACGTACACAGCCTCTCCTGCTCAATCTGCCCAAAATTCAACTCCGAAATTGCGAACGTCCAGCGATTGCTCCTACACTAAAGGTGCCAGCCCTGAAAGCTCTTGCTGGTCCTCATCTCCCACTGGTAACCTCTCAAACGAACCACAAACACTTGGCCTCTGAACTTGTTTAGCCTACTAAAACTTCCAACGTACACAGCCTCTCCTGCTCAATCTGGCCAAAATTCAACACCGAAATTGCGAACGTCCAGCGATTGCTCCTACATTAAAGGTGCCAGCCCTGAAAGCTCTTGCTGGTCCTCATCTCCCACTGGTAACCTCTCAAACGAACCGCAAACACTTGGGCTCTGAATTTGTTTAGCCTACTGAAACTTCCAACGTACACAGCCTCTCCTGCTCAATCTGGCCAGAGCTCAACACCGAAATTGCGAACGTCCAGCGATTGCTCCTACACTAAAGGTGCCAGCCCTGAAGGCTCTTGCTGGTCCTCATCTCCCACTGGTAACCTCTCAAACGAACCACAAACACTTGGGCTCTGAACTTGTTTAGCCTACTAAAACTTCCAACGTACACAGCCTCTCCTGCTCAATCTGCCCAAAATTCAACTCCGAAATTGTAAACGTCCAGCGATTGCTCCTACACTAAAGGTGCCAGCCCTGAAAGCTCTTGCTGGTCCTCATCTCCCACTGGTAACCTCTCAAACGAACCACAAACACTTGGGCTCTGAACTTGTTTAGCCTACTAAAACTTCCAACGTACACAGCCTCTCCTGCTCAATCTGGCCAAAATTCAACACCGAAATTGCGAACGTCCAGCGATTGCTCCTACACTAAAGGTGCCAGCCCTGAAAGCTCTTGCTGGTCCTCATCTCCCACTGGTAACCTCTCAAACGAACCACAAACACTTGGGCTCTGAACTTGTTTAGCCTACTAAAACTTCCAACGTACACAGCCTCTCCTGCTCAATCTGGCAAAAATTCAACACCGAAATTGCGAACGTCCAGCGATTGCTCCTACACTAATGTGCCAACCCTGAAAGCTGTTGCTGATCCTCATCTCCCACTGGTAACCTCTCAAACGAACCACAAACACTTGGGCTCTGAACTTGTTTAGCCTACTAAAACTTCCAACGTACACAGCCTCTCCTGCTCAATCTGGCCAGAGCTCAACACCGAAATTGCGAACGTCCAGCAATTGCTCCTACACTAAAGGTGCCAGCCCTGAAAGCTCTTGCTGGTCCTCATCTCCCACTGGTAACCTCTCAAACGAACCACAAACACTTGGCCTCTGAACTTGTTTAGCCTACTAAAACTTCCAACGTACACAGCCTCTCCTGCTCAATCTGGCCAAAATTCAACTCCGAAATTGCGAACGTCCGGCGATTGCTCCTACACTAAAGGTGCCAGCCCTGAAAGCTCTTGCTGCTCCTCATCTCCCACTGGTAACCTCTCAAACGAACCACAAACACTTGGGCTCTGAACTTGTTTAGCCTACTAAAACTTCCAACGTACACAGCCTCTCCTGCTCAATCTGGCCAGAGCTCAACACCGAAATTGCGAACGTCCAGCGATTGCTCCTACACTAAAGGTGCCAGCCCTGAAAGCTCTTGCTGGTCCTCATCTCCCACTGGTAACCTCTCAAACAAACCGCAAACACTTGGGCTCTGAATTTGTTTAGCCTACTGAAACTTCCAACGTACACAGCCTCTCCTGCTCAATCTGGCCAGAACTCAACACCGAAATTGTGAACGTCCAGCGATTGCTCCTATCACTAAAGGTGCCAGCCCTGAAAGCTCTTGCTGGTCCTCATCTCCCACTGGTAACCTCTCAAACAAACCACAAACACTTGGGCTCTGAACTTGTTTAGGCTACTAAAACTTCCAACGTACACAGCCTCTCCTGCTCAATCTGGCCAGAGCTCAACACCGAAATTGCGAACGTCCGGCGATTGCTCCTACACTAAAGGTGCCAGCCCTGAAAGCTCTTGCTGGTCCTCATCTCCCACTGGTAACCTCTCAAACGAACCACAAACACTTGGGCTCTGAACTTGTTTAGCCTACTAAAACTTCCAACGTACACAGCCTCTCCTGCTCAATCTGGCCAGAGCTCAACACCGAAATTGCGAACGTCCAGCGATTGCTCCTACACTAAGGTGCCAGCCCTGAAGGCTCTTGCTGGTCCTCATCTCCCACTGGTAACCTCTCAAAAGAACCACAAACACTTGGGCTCTGAACTTGTTTAGCCTACTAAAACTTCCAACGTACACAGCCTCTCCTGCTCAATCTGGCCAAAATTCAACACCGAAATTGCGAACGTCCAACGATTGCTCCTACACTAAAGGTGCCAGCCCTGAAAGCTCTTGCTGGTCCTCATCTCCCACTGGTAACCTCTCAAACGAACCACAAACACTTGGGCTCTGAACTTGTTTAGCCTACTAAAACTTCCAACGTACACAGCCTCTCCTGCTCAATCTGCCCAAAATTCAACTCCGAAATTGCGAACGTCCAGCGATTGCTCCTACACTAAAGGTGCCAGCCCTGAAAGCTCTTGCTGGTCCTCATCTCCCACTGGTAACCTCTCAAACGAACCACAAACACTTGGGCTCTGAACTTGTTTAGCCTACTAAAACTTCCAACGTACACAGCCTCTCCTGCTCAATCTGGCCAAAATTCAACACCGAAATTGCGAACGTCCAGCGATTGCTCCTACATTAAAGGTGCCAGCCCTGAAAGCTCTTGCTGGTCCTCATCTCCCACTGGTAACCTCTCAAACGAACCACAAACACTTGGGCTCTGAATTTGTTTAGCCTACTGAAACTTCCAACGTACACAGCCTCTCCTGCTCAATCTGGCCAGAACTCAACACCGAAATTGCGAACGTCCAGCGATTGCTCCTATCACTAAAGGTGCCAGCCCTGAAAGCTCTTGCTGGTCCTCATCTCCCACTGGTAACCTCTCAAACAAACCACAAACACTTGGGCTCTGAACTTGTTTAGGCTACTAAAACTTCCAACGTACACAGCCTCTCCTGCTCAATCTGGCCAGAGCTCAACACCTAAATTGTGAACGTCCAGCGATTGCTCCTACACTAAAGGTGCCAGCCCTGAAAGCTCTTGCTGGTCCTCATCTCCCACTGGTAACCTCTCAAACGAACCACAAACACTTGGCCTCTGAACTTGTTTAGCCTACTAAAACTTCCAACGTACACAGCCTCTCCTGCTCAATCTGGCCAGAGCTCAACACCGAAATTGCGAACGTCCAGCGATTGCTCCTACACTAAAGGTGCCAGCCCTGAAGGCTCTTGCTGGTCCTCATCTCCCACTGGTAACCTCTCAAAAGAACCACAAACACTTGGGCTCTGAACTTGTTTAGCCTACTAAAACTTCCAACGTACACAGCCTCTCTTGCTCAATCTGGCCAAAATTCAACACCGAAATTGCGAACGTCCGGCGATTGCTCCTACACTAAAGGTGCCAGCCCTGAAAGCTCTTGCTGGTCCTCATCTCCCACTGGTAACCTCTCAAACGAACCACAAACACTTGGCCTCTGAACTTGTTTAGCCTACTAAAACTTCCAACGTACACAGCCTCTCCTGCTCAATCTGGCCAGAGCTCAACACCGAAATTGCGAACGTCCAGCGATTGCTCCTACACTAAAGGTGCCAGCCCTGAAAGCTCTTGCTGGTCCTCATCTCCCACTGGTAACCTCTCAAACGAACCACAAACACTTGGCCTCTGAACTTGTTTAGCCTACTAAAACTTCCAACGTACACAGCCTCTCCTGCTCAATCTGGCCAAAATTCAACACCGAAATTGCGAACGTCCAGCGATAGCTCCTACATTAAAGGTGCCAGCCCTGAAAGCTCTTGCTGGTCCTCATCTCCCACTGGTAACCTCTCAAACGAACCGCAAACACTTGGGCTCTGAATTTGTTTAGCCTACTAAAACTTCCAACGTACACAGCCTCTCCTGCTCAATCTGGCCAGAGCTCAACACCGAAAATGCGAACGTCCAGCGATTGCTCCTATCACTAAAGGTGCCAGCCCTGAAAGCTCTTGCTGGTCCTCATCTCCCACTGGTAACCTCTCAAACGAACCACAAACACTTGGGCTCTGAACTTGTTTAGCCTACTAAAACTTCCAACGTACACAGCCTCTCCTGCTCAATCTGGCCAGAGCTCAACACCGAAATTGCGAACGTCCAGCGATTGCTCCTACACTAAAGGTGCCAGCCCTGAAGGCTCTTGCTGGTCCTCATCTCCCACTGGTAACCTCTCAAAAGAACCACAAACACTTGGCCTCTGAACTTGTTTAGGCTACTAAAACTTCCAACGTACACAGCCTCTCCTGCTCAATCTGGCCAAAATTCAACACCGAAATTGCGAACGTCCAGCGATTGCTCCTACACTAAAGGTGCCAGCCCTGAAAGCTCTTGCTGGTCCTCATCTCCCACTGGTAACCTCTCAAACGAACCACAAACACTTGGGCTCTGAACTTGTTTAGGCTACTAAAACTTCCAACATACACAGCCTCTCCTGCTCAATCTGGCCAAAATTCAACACCGAAATTGCGAACGTCCGGCGATTGCTCCTACACTAAAGGTGCCAGCCCTGAAAGCTCTTGCTGGTCCTCATCTCCCACTGGTAACCTCTCAAACGAACCACAAACACTTGGCCTCTGAACTTGTTTAGCCTACTAAAACTTCCAACGTACACAGCCTCTCCTGCTCAATCTGGCCAGAGCTCAACACCGAAATTGCGAACGTCCAGCGATTGCTCCTACACTAAAGGTGCCAGCCCTGAAAGCTCTTGCTGGTCCTCATCTCCCACTGGTAACCTCTCAAACGAACCACAAACACTTGGCCTCTGAACTTGTTTAGCCTACTAAAACTTCCAACGTACACAGCCTCTCCTGCTCAATCTGGCCAGAGCTCAACACCGAAATTGCGAACGTCCGGCGATTGCTCCTACACTAAAGGTGCCAGCCCTGAAAGCTCTTGCTGGTCCTCATCTCCCACTGGTAACCTCTCAAACGAACCACAAACACTTGGGCTCTGAACTTGTTTAGGCTACTAAAACTTCCAACGTACACAGCCTCTCCTGCTCAATCTGGCCAGAGCTCAACACCGAAATTGCGAACGTCCAGCGATTGCTCCTACACTAAAGGTGCCAGCCCTGAAGGCTCTTGCTGGTCCTCATCTCCCACTGGTAACCTCTCAAACGAACCACAAACACTTGGGCTCTGAACTTGTTTAGCCTACTAAAACTTCCAACGTACACAGCCTCTCCTGCTCAATCTGCCCAAAATTCAACTCCGAAATTGTAAACGTCCAGCGATTGCTCCTACACTAAAGGTGCCAGCCCTGAAAGCTCTTGCTGGTCCTCATCTCCCACTGGTAACCTCTCAAACGAACCACAAACACTTGGCCTCTGAACTTGTTTAGCCTACTGAAACTTCCAACGTACACAGCCTCTCCTGCTCAATCTGGCCAGAGCTCAACACCGAAATTGCGAACGTCCAGGGATTGCTCCTACACTAAAGGTGCCAGCCCTGAAAGCTCTTGCTGGTCCTCATCTCCCACTGGTAACCTCTCAAACGAAACACAAACACTTGGGCTCTGAACTTGTTTAGCCTACTAAAACTTCCAACGTACACAGCCTCTCCTGCTCAATCTGCAAAAATTCAACACCGAAATTGCGAACGTCCAGCGATTGCTCCTACACTAATGGTGCCAACCCTGAAAGCTGTTGCTGATCCTCATCTCCCACTGGTAACCTCTCAAACGAACCACAAACACTTGGGCTCTGAACTTGTTTAGCCTACTAAAACTTCCAACGTACACAGCCTCTCCTGCTCAATCTGGCCAGAGCTCAACACCGAAATTGCGAACGTCCAGCAATTGCTCCTACACTAAAGGTGCCAGCCCTGAAAGCTCTTGCTGGTCCTCATCTCCCACTGGTAACCTCTCAAACGAACCACAAACACTTGGCCTCTGAACTTGTTTAGCCTACTAAAACTTCCAACGTACGCAGCCTCTCCTGCTCAATCTGGCCAGAGCTCAACACCGAAATTGCGAACGTCCAGCGATTGCTCCTACACTAAAGGTGCCAGCCCTGAAAGCTCTTGCTGCTCCTCATCTCCCACTGGTAACCTCTCAAACGAACCACAAACACTTGGGCTCTGAATTTGTTTAGCCTACTGAAACTTCCAACGTACACAGCCTCTCCTGCTCAATCTGGCCAGAGCTCAACACCGAAATTGCGAACGTCCAACGATTGCTCCTACACTAAAGGTGCCAGCCCTGAAAGCTCTTGCTGGTCCTCATCTCCCACTGGTAACCTCTCAAACGAACCACAAACACTTGGCCTCTGAACTTGTTTAGCCTACTAAAACTTCCAACGTACACAGCCTCTCCTGCTCAATCTGGCCAGAGCTCAACACCGAAATTGCGAACGTCCAGCGATTGCTCCTACACTAAAGGTGCCAGCCCTGAAAGCTCTTGCTGGTCCTCATCTCCCACTGGTAACCTCTCAAACGAACCACAAACACTTGGCCTCTGAACTTGTTTAGCCTACTAAAACTTCCAACGTACACAGCCTCTCCTGCTCAATCTGGCCAGAGCTCAACACCGAAATTGCGAACGTCCGGCGATTGCTCCTACACTAAAGGTGCCAGCCCTGAAAGCTCTTGCTGGTCCTCATCTCCCACTGGTAACCTCTCAAACGAACCACAAACACTTGGGCTCTGAACTTGTTTAGGCTACTAAAACTTCCAACGTACACAGCCTCTCCTGCTCAATCTGGCCAGAGCTCAACACCGAAATTGCGAACGTCCAGCGATTGCTCCTACACTAAAGGTGCCAGCCCTGAAGGCTCTTGCTGGTCCTCATCTCCCACTGGTAACCTCTCAAACGAACCACAAACACTTGGGCTCTGAACTTGTTTAGCCTACTAAAACTTCCAACGTACACAGCCTCTCCTGCTCAATCTGCCCAAAATTCAACTCCGAAATTGTAAACGTCCAGCGATTGCTCCTACACTAAAGGTGCCAGCCCTGAAAGCTCTTGCTGGTCCTCATCTCCCACTGGTAACCTCTCAAACGAACCACAAACACTTGGCCTCTGAACTTGTTTAGCCTACTGAAACTTCCAACGTACACAGCCTCTCCTGCTCAATCTGGCCAGAGCTCAACACCGAAATTGCGAACGTCCAGGGATTGCTCCTACACTAAAGGTGCCAGCCCTGAAAGCTCTTGCTGGTCCTCATCTCCCACTGGTAACCTCTCAAACGAAACACAAACACTTGGGCTCTGAACTTGTTTAGCCTACTAAAACTTCCAACGTACACAGCCTCTCCTGCTCAATCTGGCAAAAATTCAACACCGAAATTGCGAACGTCCAGCGATTGCTCCTACACTAATGGTGCCAACCCTGAAAGCTGTTGCTGATCCTCATCTCCCACTGGTAACCTCTCAAACGAACCACAAACACTTGGGCTCTGAACTTGTTTAGCCTACTAAAACTTCCAACGTACACAGCCTCTCCTGCTCAATCTGGCCAGAGCTCAACACCGAAATTGCGAACGTCCAGCAATTGCTCCTACACTAAAGGTGCCAGCCCTGAAAGCTCTTGCTGGTCCTCATCTCCCACTGGTAACCTCTCAAACGAACCACAAACACTTGGCCTCTGAACTTGTTTAGCCTACTAAAACTTCCAACGTACGCAGCCTCTCCTGCTCAATCTGGCCAGAGCTCAACACCGAAATTGCGAACGTCCAGCGATTGCTCCTACACTAAAGGTGCCAGCCCTGAAAGCTCTTGCTGCTCCTCATCTCCCACTGGTAACCTCTCAAACGAACCACAAACACTTGGGCTCTGAATTTGTTTAGCCTACTGAAACTTCCAACGTACACAGCCTCTCCTGCTCAATCTGGCAGAGCTCAACACCGAAATTGCGAACGTCCAACGATTGCTCCTACACTAAAGGTGCCAGCCCTGAAAGCTCTTGCTGGTCCTCATCTCCCACTGGTAACCTCTCAAACGAACCACAAACACTTGGGCTCTGAACTTGTTTAGCCTACTAAAACTTCCAACGTACACAGCCTCTCCTGCTCAATCTGGCCAAAATTCAACTCCGAAATTGCGAACGTCCGGCGATTGCTCCTACACTAAAGGTGCCAGCCCTGAAAGCTCTTGCTGGTCCTCATCTCCCACTGGTAACCTCTCAAACGAACCACAAACACTTGGGCTCTGAACTTGTTTAGCCTACTAAAACTTCCAACGTACACAGCCTCTCCTGCTCAATCTGGCCAAAATTCAACACCGAAATTGCGAACGTCCAGCGATTGCTCCTACATTAAAGGTGCCAGCCCTGAAAGCTCTTGCTGGTCCTCATCTCCCACTGGTAACCTCTCAAACGAACCGCAAACACTTGGGCTCTGAATTTGTTTAGCCTACTGAAACTTCCAACGTACACAGCCTCTCCTGCTCAATCTGGCCAGAACTCAACACCGAAATTGTGAACGTCCAGCGATTGCTCCTATCACTAAAGGTGCCAGCCCTGAAAGCTCTTGCTGGTCCTCATCTCCCACTGGTAACCTCTCAAACAAACCACAAACACTTGGGCTCTGAACTTGTTTAGGCTACTAAAACTTCCAACGTACACAGCCTCTCCTGCTCAATCTGGCCAGAGCTCAACACCGAAATTGCGAACGTCCGGCGATTGCTCCTACACTAAAGGTGCCAGCCCTGAAAGCTCTTGCTGGTCCTCATCTCCCACTGGTAACCTCTCAAACGAACCACAAACACTTGGGCTCTGAACTTGTTTAGCCTACTAAAACTTCCAACGTACACAGCCTCTCCTGCTCAATCTGGCCAGAGCTCAACACCGAAATTGCGAACGTCCAGCGATTGCTCCTACACTAAAGGTGCCAGCCCTGAAGGCTCTTGCTGGTCCTCATCTCCCACTGGTAACCTCTCAAAAGAACCACAAACACTTGGGCTCTGAACTTGTTTAGCCTACTAAAACTTCCAACGTACACAGCCTCTCCTGCTCAATCTGGCCAAAATTCAACACCGAAATTGCGAACGTCCAACGATTGCTCCTACACTAAAGGTGCCAGCCCTGAAAGCTCTTGCTGGTCCTCATCTCCCACTGGTAACCTCTCAAACGAACCACAAACACTTGGGCTCTGAACTTGTTTAGCCTACTAAAACTTCCAACGTACACAGCCTCTCCTGCTCAATCTGCCCAAAATTCAACTCCGAAATTGCGAACGTCCAGCGATTGCTCCTACACTAAAGGTGCCAGCCCTGAAAGCTCTTGCTGGTCCTCATCTCCCACTGGTAACCTCTCAAACGAACCACAAACACTTGGGCTCTGAACTTGTTTAGCCTACTAAAACTTCCAACGTACACAGCCTCTCCTGCTCAATCTGGCCAAAATTCAACACCGAAATTGCGAACGTCCAGCGATTGCTCCTACATTAAAGGTGCCAGCCCTGAAAGCTCTTGCTGGTCCTCATCTCCCACTGGTAACCTCTCAAACGAACCACAAACACTTGGGCTCTGAATTTGTTTAGCCTACTGAAACTTCCAACGTACACAGCCTCTCCTGCTCAATCTGGCCAGAACTCAACACCGAAATTGCGAACGTCCAGCGATTGCTCCTATCACTAAAGGTGCCAGCCCTGAAAGCTCTTGCTGGTCCTCATCTCCCACTGGTAACCTCTCAAACAAACCACAAACACTTGGGCTCTGAACTTGTTTAGGCTACTAAAACTTCCAACGTACACAGCCTCTCCTGCTCAATCTGGCCAGAGCTCAACACCTAAATTGTGAACGTCCAGCGATTGCTCCTACACTAAAGGTGCCAGCCCTGAAAGCTCTTGCTGGTCCTCATCTCCCACTGGTAACCTCTCAAACGAACCACAAACACTTGGCCTCTGAACTTGTTTAGCCTACTAAAACTTCCAACGTACACAGCCTCTCCTGCTCAATCTGGCCAGAGCTCAACACCGAAATTGCGAACGTCCAGCGATTGCTCCTACACTAAAGGTGCCAGCCCTGAAGGCTCTTGCTGGTCCTCATCTCCCACTGGTAACCTCTCAAAAGAACCACAAACACTTGGGCTCTGAACTTGTTTAGCCTACTAAAACTTCCAACGTACACAGCCTCTCTTGCTCAATCTGGCCAAAATTCAACACCGAAATTGCGAACGTCCGGCGATTGCTCCTACACTAAAGGTGCCAGCCCTGAAAGCTCTTGCTGGTCCTCATCTCCCACTGGTAACCTCTCAAACGAACCACAAACACTTGGCCTCTGAACTTGTTTAGCCTACTAAAACTTCCAACGTACACAGCCTCTCCTGCTCAATCTGGCCAGAGCTCAACACCGAAATTGCGAACGTCCAGCGATTGCTCCTACACTAAAGGTGCCAGCCCTGAAAGCTCTTGCTGCTCCTCATCTCCCACTGGTAACCTCTCAAACGAACCACAAACACTTGGCCTCTGAACTTGTTTAGCCTACTAAAACTTCCAACGTACACAGCCTCTCCTGCTCAATCTGCCCAAAATTCAACTCCGAAATTGTAAACGTCCAGCGATTGCTCCTACACTAAAGGAGCCAGCCCTGAAAGCTCTTGCTGGTCCTCATCTCCCACTGGTACCTCTCAAAAGAACCACAAACCCTTGGGCTCTGAACTTGTTCAGCCTACTAAAACTTCGAACATACACAGCCTCTCCCTGCTCAATCTGGCCAGAGCTCAACACCGAAATTGCGAACGTCCAGCAATTGCTCCTACACTAAAGGTGCCAGCCCCTGAAAGCTCTTGCTGCTCCTCATCTCCCACTGGTAACCTCTCAAACGAACCACAAACACTTGGGCTCTGAACTTGTTTAGCCTACTAAAACTTCCAACGTACACAGCCTCTCCTGCTCAATCTGGCCAAAATTCAACACCGAAATTGCGAACGTCCAGCGATAGCTCCTACATTAAAGGTGCCAGCCCTGAAAGCTCTTGCTGGTCCTCATCTCCCACTGGTAACCTCTCAAACGAACCGCAACACACTTGGGCTCTGAATTTGTTTAGCCTACTAAAACTTCCAACGTACACAGCCTCTCCTGCTCAATCTGGCCAGAGCTCAACACCGAAAATGCGAACGTCCAGCGATTGCTCCTATCACTAAAGGTGCCAGCCCTGAAAGCTCTTGCTGGTCCTCATCTCCCACTGGTAACCTCTCAAACGAACCACAAACACTTGGGCTCTGAACTTGTTTAGCCTACTAAAACTTCCAACGTACACAGCCTCTCCTGCTCAATCTGGCCAGAGCTCAACACCGAAATTGCGAACGTCCAGCGATTGCTCCTACACTAAAGGTGCCAGCCTGAAGGCTCTTGCTGGTCCTCATCTCCCACTGGTAACCTCTCAAAAGAACCACAAACACTTGGCCTCTGAACTTGTTTAGGCTACTAAAACTTCCAACGTACACAGCCTCTCCTGCTCAATCTGGCCAAAATTCAACACCGAAATTGCGAACGTCCAGCGATTGCTCCTACACTAAAGGTGCCAGCCCTGAAAGCTCTTGCTGGTCCTCATCTCCCACTGGTAACCTCTCAAACGAACCACAAACACTTGGGCTCTGAACTTGTTTAGGCTACTAAAACTTCCAACATACACAGCCTCTCCTGCTCAATCTGGCCAAAATTCAACACCGAAATTGCGAACGTCCGGCGATTGCTCCTACACTAAAGGTGCCAGCCCTGAAAGCTCTTGCTGGTCCTCATCTCCCACTGGTAACCTCTCAAACGAACCACAAACACTTGGCCTCTGAACTTGTTTAGCCTACTAAAACTTCCAACGTACACAGCCTCTCCTGCTCAATCTGGCCAGAGCTCAACACCGAAATTGCGAACGTCCAGCGATTGCTCCTACACTAAAGGTGCCAGCCCTGAAAGCTCTTGCTGGTCCTCATCTCCCACTGGTAACCTCTCAAACGAACCACAAACACTTGGCCTCTGAACTTGTTTAGGCTACTAAAACTTCCAACGTACACAGCCTCTCCTGCTCAATCTGGCCAGAGCTCAACACCGAAATTGCGAACGTCCGGCGATTGCTCCTACACTAAAGGTGCCAGCCCTGAAAGCTCTTGCTGGTCCTCATCTCCCACTGGTAACCTCTCAACGAACACAAACACTTGGGCTCTGAACTTGTTTAGGCTACTAAAACTTCCAACGTACACAGCCTCTCCTGCTCAATCTGGCCAGAGCTCAACACCGAAATTGCGAACGTCCAGCGATTGCTCCTACACTAAAGGTGCCAGCCCTGAAAGCTCTTGCTGGTCCTCATCTCCCACTGGTAACCTCTCAAACGAACCACAAACACTTGGCCTCTGAACTTGTTTAGCCTACTAAAACTTCCAACGTACACAGCCTCTCCTGCTCAATCTGGCCAGAGCTCAACACCGAAATTGCGAACGTCCAGCGATTGCTCCTACACTAAAGGTGCCAGCCTGAAAGCTCTTGCTGGTCCTCATCTCCCACTGGTAACCTCTCAAACGAACCACAAACACTTGGGCTCTGAACTTGTTTAGCCTACTAAAACTTCCAACGTACACAGCCTCTCCTGCTCAATCTGGCCAGAGCTCAACACCGAAATTGCGAACGTCCAGCAATTGCTCCTACACTAAAGGTGCCAGCCCTGAAAGCTCTTGCTGGTCCTCATCTCCCACTGGTAACCTCTCAAACGAACCACAAACACTTGGCCTCTGAACTTGTTTAGCCTACTAAAACTTCCAACGTACACAGCCTCTCCTGCTCAATCTGCCCAAAATTCAACTCCGAAATTGTAAACGTCCAGCGATTGCTCCTACACTAAAGGTGCCAGCCCTGAAAGCTCTTGCTGGTCCTCATCTCCCACTGGTAACCTCTCAAACGAACCACAAACACTTGGGCTCTGAACTTGTTTAGCCTACTAAAACTTCCAACGTACACAGCCTCTCCTGCTCAATCTGGCCAGAGCTCAACACCGAAATTGCGAACGTCCAGCAATTGCTCCTACACTAAAGGTGCCAGCCCTGAAAGCTCTTGCTGGTCCTCATCTCCCACTGGTAACTTCTCAAACGAACCACAAACACTTGGCTCTGAACTTGTTTAGCCTACTAAAACTTCCAACGTACACTGCCTCGCCTGCTCAATCTGGCCAGAGCTCAACACCGAAATTGCGAACGTCCAGCGATTGCTCCTACACTAAAGGTGCCAGCCCTGAAAGCTCTTGCTGGTCTCATCTCCCACTGGTAACCTCTCAAACGAACCTCAAACAGTTGGGCTCTGAATTTGTTTAGCCTACTGAAACTTCCAACGTACACAGCCTCTCCTGCTCAATCTGGCCAGAGCTCAACACCAAAAATGCGAACTTCCAACGATTGCTCCTACACTAAAGGTGCCAGCCCTGAAAGCTCTTGCTGGTCCTCATCTCCCACTGGTAACCTCTCAAACGAACCACAAACACTTGGGCTCTGAACTTGTTTAGCCTACTAAAACTTCCAACGTACACAGCCTCTCCTGCTCAATCTGCCCAAAATTCAACTCCGAAATTGTGAACTTCCAGCGATTGCTCCTACACTAAGGTGCCAGCCCTGAAAGCTCTTGCTGGTCCTCATCTCCCACTGGTAACCTCTCAAACGAACCACAAACACTTGGGCTCTGAACTTGTTTAGCCTACTAAAACTTCCAACGTACACAGCCTCTCCTGCTCAATCTGGCCAAAATTCAACACCGAAATTGCGAACGTCCAGCGATTGCTCCTACATTAAAGGTGCCAGCCCTGAAAGCTCTTGCTGGTCCTCATCTCCCACTGGTAACCTCTCAAACAAACCACAAACACTTGGGCTCTGAACTTGTTTAGCCTACTAAAACTTCCAACGTACACAGCCTCTCCTGCTCAATCTGGCCAGAGCTCAACACCTAAATTGTGAACGTCCAGCGATTGCTCCTACACTAAAGGTGCCAGCCCTGAAAGCTCTTGCTGGTCCTCATCTCCCACTGGTAACCTCTCAAACGAACCACAAACACTTGGGCTCTGAACTTGTTTAGCCTACTAAAACTTCCAACGTACACAGCCTCTCCTGCTCAATCTGGCCAGAGCTCAACACCGAAATTGCGAACGTCCAGCGATTGCTCCTACACTAAAGGTGCCAGCCCTGAAGCTCTTGCTGGTCCTCATCTCCCACTGGTAACCTCTCAAAAGAACCACAAACACTTGGGCTCTGAACTTGTTTAGCCTACTAAAACTTCCAACGTACACAGCCTCTCCTGCTCAATCTGGCCAAAATTCAACACCCGAAATTGCGAACGTTCCGGCGATTGCTCCTACACTAAAGGTGCCAGCCCTGAAAGCTCTTGCTGCTCCTCATCTCCCACTGGTAACCTCTCAAACGAACCACAAACACTTGGGCTCTGAACTTGTTTAGCCTACTAAAACTTCCAACGTACACAGCCTCTCCTGCTCAATCTGGCCAGAGCTCAACACCGAAATTGCGAACGTCCAGCGATTGCTCCTACACTAAAGGTGCCAGCCCTGAAAGCTCTTGCTGCTCCTCATCTCCCACTGGTAACCTCTCAAACAAACCACAAACACTTGGCCTCTGAACTTGTTTAGCCTACTAAAACTTCCAACGTACACAGCCTCTCCTGCTCAATCTGGCCAGAGCTCAACACCTAAATTGTGAACGTCCAGCGATTGCTCCTACACTAAAGGTGCCAGCCCTGAAAGGCTCTTGCTGGTCCTCATCTCCCACTGGTAACCTCTCAAACGAACCACAAACACTTGGCCTCTGAACTTGTTTAGCCTACTAAAACTTCCAACGTACACAGCCTCTCCTGCTCAATCTGGCCAGAGCTCAACACCGAAATTGCGAACGTCCAGCGATTGCTCCTACACTAAAGGTGCCAGCCCTGAAGGCTCTTGCTGGTCCTCATCTCCCACTGGTAACCTCTCAAAAGAACCACAAACACTTGGCCTCTGAACTTGTTTAGGCTACTAAAACTTCCAACGTACACAGCCTCTCCTGCTCAATCTGGCCAGAGCTCAACACCGAAATTGCGAACGTTCCAGCGATTGCTCGTACACTAAAGGTGCCAGCCCTGAAAGCTCTTGCTGGTCCTCATCTCCCACTGGTAACCTCTCAAATGAACCACAAACACTTGGGCTCTGAACTTGTTTAGGCTACTAAAACTTCCAACGTACACAGCCTCTCCTGCTCAATCTGGCCAAAATTCAACTCCGAAATTGCGAACGTCCGGCGATTGCTCCTACACTAAAGGTGCCAGCCCTGAAAGCTCTTGCTGGTCCTCATCTCCCACTGGTAACCTCTAAAACGAACCACAAACACTTGGCCTCTGAACTTGTTTAGCCTACTAAAACTTCCAACGTACACAGCCTCTCCCTGCTCAATCTGGCCAGAGCTCAACACCGAAATTGCGAACGTCCAGCGATTGCTCCTACACTAAAGGTGCCAGCCCTGAAGGCTCTTGCTGGTCCTCATCTCCCACTGGTAACCTCTCAAAGAACCACAAACACTTGGGCTCTGAACTTGTTTAGCCTACTAAAACTTCCAACGTACACAGCCTCTCCTGCTCAATCTGGCCAAAATTCAACACCGAAATTGCGAACGTCCGGCGATTGCTCCTACACTAAAGGTGCCAGCCCTGAAAGCTCTTGCTGCTCCTCATCTCCCACTGGTAACCTCTCAAACGAACCACAAACACTTGGGCTCTGAACTTGTTTAGCCTACTAAAACTTCCAACGTACACAGCCTCTCCTGCTCAATCTGGCCAGAGCTCAACACCGAAATTGCGAACGTTCCAGCGATTGCTCCTACACTAAAGGTGCCAGCCCTGAAAGCTCTTTGCTGCTCCTCATCTCCCACTGGTAACCTCTCAAACAAACCACAAACACTTGGCCTCTGAACTTGTTTAGCCTACTAAAACTTCCAACGTACACAGCCTCTCCTGCTCAATCTGGCCAGAGCTCAACACCTAAATTGTGAACGTCCAGCGATTGCTCCTACACTAAAGGTGCCAGCCCTGAAAGCTCTTGCTGGGTCCTCATCTCCCACTGGTAACCTCTCAAACGAACCACAAACACTTGGCCTCTGAACTTGTTTAGCCTACTAAAACTTCCAACGTACACAGCCTCTCCTGCTCAATCTGGCCAGAGCTCAACACCGAAATTGCGAACGTCCAGCGATTGCTCCTACACTAAAGGTGCCAGCCCTGAAGGGCTCTTGCTGGTCCTCATCTCCCACTGGTAACCTCTCAAAAGAACCACAAACACTTGGCCTCTGAACTTGTTTAGGCTACTAAAACTTCCAACGTACACAGCCTCTCCTGCTCAATCTGGCCAGAGCTCAACACCGAAATTGCGAACGTCCAGCGATTGCTCGTACACTAAAGGTGCCAGCCCTGAAAGCTCTTGCTGGTCCTCATCTCCCACTGGTAACCTCTCAAATGAACCACAAACACTTGGGCTCTGAACTTGTTTAGGCTACTAAAACTTCCAACGTACACAGCCTCTCCTGCTCAATCTGGCCAAAATTCAACTCCGAAATTGCGAACGTCCGGTGATTGCTCCTACACTAAAGGTGCCAGCCCTGAAAGCTCTTGCTGGTCCTCATCTCCCACTGGTAACCTCTAAAACGAACCACAAACACTTGGCCTCTGAACTTGTTTAGCCTACTAAAACTTCCAACGTACACAGCCTCTCCTGCTCAATCTGGCCAGAGCTCAACACCGAAATTGCGAACGTCCAGGGATTGCTCCTACACTAAAGGTGCCAGCCCTGAAAGCTCTTGCTGGTCCTCATCTCCCACTGGTAACCTCTCAAACGAACCACAAACACTTGGCCTCTGAACTTGTTTAGCCTACTAAAACTTCCAACGTACACAGCCTCTCCTGCTCAATCTGGCCAGAGCTCAACACCGAAATTGTGAACGTCCGGCGATTGCTCCTACACTAAAGGTGCAAGCCCTGAAAGCTCTTGCTGGTCCTCATCTCCCACTGGTAACCTCTCAAACGAACCACAAACACTTGGCCTCTGAACTTGTTTAGCCTACTAAAACTTCGAACGTTACACAGCCTCTCCTGCTCAATCTGGCCAGAGCTCAACACCGAAATTGCGAACGTCCAGCGATTGCTCCTACACTAAAGGTGCCAGCCCTGAAAGCTCTTGCTGGTCCTCATCTCCCACTGGTAACCTCTCAAACGAACCACAAACACTTGGGCTCTGAACTTGTTTAGCCTACTAAAACTTCCAACGTACACAGCCTCTCCTGCTCAATCTGGCCAGACCTCAACACCGAAATTGCGAACGTCCGGCGATTGCTCCTACACTAAAGGTGCCAGCCCTGAAAGCTCTTGCTGCTCCTCATCTCCCACTGGTAACCTCTCAAACGAACCACAAACACTTGGGCTCTGAACTTGTTTAGCCTACTAAAACTTCCAACGTACACAGCCTCTCCTGCTCAATCTGGCCAGAGCTCAACACCTAAATTGTGAACGTCCAGCGATTGCTCCTACACTAAAGGTGCCAGCCCTGAAAGCTCTTGCTGGTCCTCATCTCCCACTGGTAACCTCTCAAACGAACCACAAACACTTGGGCTCTGAACTTGTTTAGCCTACTAAAACTTCCAACGTACACAGCCTCTCCTGCTCAATCTGGCCAGAGCTCAACACCGAAATTGCGAACGTCCAGCGATTGCTCCTACACTAAAGGTGCCAGCCCTGAAGGCTCTTGCTGGTCCTCATCTCCACTGGTAACCTCTCAAAAGAACCACAAACACTTGGGCTCTGAACTTGTTTAGCCTACTAAAACTTCCAACGTACACAGCCTCTCCTGCTCAATCTGGCCAAAATTCAACACCGAAATTGCGAACGTCCGGCGATTGCTCCTACACTAAAGGTGCCAGCCCTGAAAGCTCTTGCTGCTCCTCATCTCCCACTGGTAACCTCTCAAACGAACCACAAACACTTGGGCTCTGAACTTGTTTAGCCTACTAAAACTTCCAACGTACACAGCCTCTCCTGCTCAATCTGGCCAGAGCTCAACACCGAAATTGCGAACGTCCAGCGATTGCTCCTACACTAAAGGTGCCAGCCCTGAAAGCTCTTGCTGCTCCTCATCTCCCACTGGTAACCTCTCAAACAAACCACAAACACTTGGCCTCTGAACTTGTTTAGCCTACTAAAACTTCCAACGTACACAGCCTCTCCTGCTCAATCTGGCCAGAGCTCAACACCTAAATTGTGAACGTCCAGCGATTGCTCCTACACTAAAGGTGCCAGCCCTGAAAGCTCTTGCTGGTCCTCAT
Source organism: Gavia stellata (assembly GCF_030936135.1). Lineage (NCBI taxonomy): Eukaryota > Metazoa > Chordata > Aves > Gaviiformes > Gaviidae > Gavia > Gavia stellata. The sequence goes on from NW_026776967.1 coordinate 21,038, forward strand.
CTCCCACTGGTAACCTCTCAAACGAACCACAAACACTTGGCCTCTGAACTTGTTTAGCCTACTAAAACTTCCAACGTACACAGCCTCTCCTGCTCAATCTGGCCAGAGCTCAACACCGAAATTGCGAACGTCAGCGATTGCTCCCTACACTAAAGGTGCCAGCCCTGAAGGCTCTTGCTGGTCCTCATCTCCCACTGGTAACCTCTCAAAAGAACACAAACACTTGGCCTCTGAACTTGTTTAGGCTACTAAAACTTCCAACGTACACAGCCTCTCCTGCTCAATCTGGCCAGAGCTCAACACCGAAATTGCGAACGTCCAGCGATTGCTCGTACACTAAAGGTGCCAGCCCTGAAAGCTCTTGCTGGTCCTCATCTCCCACTGGTAACCTCTCAAATGAACCACAAACACTTGGGCTCTGAACTTGTTTAGGCTACTAAAACTTCCAACGTACACAGCCTCTCCTGCTCAATCTGGCCAAAATTCAACTCCGAAATTGCGAACGTCCGGCGATTGCTCCTACACTAAAGGTGCCAGCCCTGAAAGCTCTTGCTGGTCCTCATCTCCCACTGGTAACCTCTAAAACGAACCACAAACACTTGGCCTCTGAACTTGTTTAGCCTACTAAAACTTCCAACGTACACAGCCTCTCCTGCTCAATCTGGCCAGAGCTCAACACCGAAATTGCGAACGTCCAGCGATTGCTCCTACACTAAAGGTGCCAGCCCTGAAGGCTCTTGCTGGTCCTCATCTCCCACTGGTAACCTCTCAAAAGAACCACAAACACTTGGGCTCTGAACTTGTTTAGCCTACTAAAACTTCCAACGTACACAGCCTCTCCTGCTCAATCTGGCCAAAATTCAACACCGAAATTGCGAACGTCCGGCGATTGCTCCTACACTAAAGGTGCCAGCCCTGAAAGCTCTTGCTGCTCCTCATCTCCCACTGGTAACCTCTCAAACGAACCACAAACACTTGGGCTCTGAACTTGTTTAGCCTACTAAAACTTCCAACGTACACAGCCTCTCCTGCTCAATCTGCCAGAGCTCAACACCGAAATTGCGAACGTCCAGCGATTGCTCCTACACTAAAGGTGCCAGCCCTGAAAGCTCTTGCTGCTCCTCATCTCCCACTGGTAACCTCTCAAACAAACCACAAACACTTGGCCTCTGAACTTGTTTAGCCTACTAAAACTTCCAACGTACACAGCCTCTCCTGCTCAATCTGGCCAGAGCTCAACACCTAAATTGTGAACGTCCAGCGATTGCTCCTACACTAAAGGTGCCAGCCCTGAAAGCTCTTGCTGGTCCTCATCTCCCACTGGTAACCTCTCAAACGAACCACAAACACTTGGCCTCTGAACTTGTTTAGCCTACTAAAACTTCCAACGTACACAGCCTCTCCTGCTCAATCTGGCCAGAGCTCAACACCGAAATTGCGAACGTCCAGCGATTGCTCCTACACTAAAGGTGCCAGCCCTGAAGGCTCTTGCTGGTCCTCATCTCCCACTGGTAACCTCTCAAAAGAACCACAAACACTTGGCCTCTGAACTTGTTTAGGCTACTAAAACTTCCAACGTACACAGCCTCTCCTGCTCAATCTGGCCAGAGCTCAACACCGAAATTGCGAACGTCCAGCGATTGCTCGTACACTAAAGGTGCCAGCCCTGAAAGCTCTTGCTGGTCCTCATCTCCCACTGGTAACCTCTCAAATGAACCACAAACACTTGGGCTCTGAACTTGTTTAGGCTACTAAAACTTCCAACGTACACAGCCTCTCCTGCTCAATCTGGCCAAAATTCAACTCCGAAATTGCGAACGTCCGGCGATTGCTCCTACACTAAAGGTGCCAGCCCTGAAAGCTCTTGCTGGTCCTCATCTCCCACTGGTAACCTCTAAAACGAACCACAAACACTTGGCCTCTGAACTTGTTTAGCCTACTAAAACTTCCAACGTACACAGCCTCTCCTGCTCAATCTGGCCAGAGCTCAACACCGAAATTGCGAACGTCCAGGGATTGCTCCTACACTAAAGGTGCCAGCCCTGAAAGCTCTTGCTGGTCCTCATCTCCCACTGGTAACCTCTCAAACGAACCACAAACACTTGGCCTCTGAACTTGTTTAGCCTACTAAAACTTCCAACGTACACAGCCTCTCCTGCTCAATCTGGCCAGAGCTCAACACCGAAATTGTGAACGTCCGGCGATTGCTCCTACACTAAAGGTGCAAGCCCTGAAAGCTCTTGCTGGTCCTCATCTCCCACTGGTAACCTCTCAAACGAACCACAAACACTTGGCCTCTGAACTTGTTTAGCCTACTAAAACTTCGAACGTACACAGCCTCTCCTGCTCAATCTGGCCAGAGCTCAACACCGAAATTGCGAACGTCCAGCGATTGCTCCTACACTAAAGGTGCCAGCCCTGAAAGCTCTTGCTGGTCCTCATCTCCCACTGGTAACCTCTCAAACGAACCACAAACACTTGGGCTCTGAACTTGTTTAGCCTACTAAAACTTCCAACGTACACAGCCTCTCCTGCTCAATCTGGCCAGACCTCAACACCGAAATTGCGAACGTCCGGCGATTGCTCCTACACTAAAGGTGCCAGCCCTGAAAGCTCTTGCTGCTCCTCATCTCCCACTGGTAACCTCTCAAACGAACCACAAACACTTGGGCTCTGAACTTGTTTAGCCTACTAAAACTTCCAACGTACACAGCCTCTCCTGCTCAATCTGCCCAAAATTCAACTCCGAAATTGTAAACGTCCAGCGATTGCTCCTACACTAAAGGTGCCAGCCCTGAAAGCTCTTGCTGGTCCTCATCTCCCACTGGTAACCTCTCAAACGAACCACAAACACTTGGGCTCTGAACTTGTTTAGCCTACTAAAACTTCCAACGTACACAGCCTCTCCTGCTCAATCTGGCCAGAGCTCAACACCGAAATTGCGAACGTCCAGCGATTGCTCCTACACTAAAGGTGCCAGCCCTGAAAGCTCTTGCTGGTCCTCATCTCCCACTGGTAACCTCTCAAACGAACCTCAAACACTTGGGCTCTGAATTTGTTTAGCCTACTGAAACTTCCAACGTACACAGCCTCTCCTGCTCAATCTGCCCAAAATTCAACTCCGAAATTGTGAACGTCCAGCGATTGCTCCTACACTAAAGGTGCCAGCCCTGAAGGCTCTTGCTGGTCCTCATCTCCCACTGGTAACCTCTCAAACGAACCACAAACACTTGGGCTCTGAACTTGTTTAGCCTACTAAAACTTCCAACGTACACAGCCTCTCCTGCTCAATCTGGCCAGAGCTCAACACCGAAATTGCGAACGTCCAGCGATTGCTCCTACACTAAAGGTGCCAGCCCTGAAAGCTCTTGCTGCTCCTCATCTCCCACTGGTAACCTCTCAAACGAACCACAAACACTTGGGCTCTGAACTTGTTTAGCCTACTAAAACTTCCAACGTACACAGCCTCTCCTGCTCAATCTGGCCAGAGCTCAACACCGAAATTGCGAACGTCCGGCGATTGCTCCTACACTAAAGGTGCCAGCCCTGAAAGCTCTTGCTGGTCCTCATCTCCCACTGGTAACCTCTCAAACGAAACACAAACACTTGGCCTCTGAACTTGTTTAGCCTACGAAAACTTCCAACGTACACAGCCTCTCCTGCTCAATCTGGCCAGAGCTCAACACCGAAATTGCGAACGTCCAGCGATTGCTCCTACATTAAAGGTGCCAGCCCTGAAAGCTCTTGCTGGTCCTCATCTCCCACTGGTAACCTCTCAAACGAACCGCAAACACTTGGGCTCTGAATTTGTTTAGCCTACTGAAACTTCCAACGTACACAACCTCTCCTGCTCAATCTGGCCAGAACTCAAGACCGAAATTGCGAACGTCCAGCGATTGCTCCTATCACTAAAGGTGCCAGCCCTGAAAGCTCTTGCTGGTCCTCATCTCCCACTGGTAACCTCTCAAACAAACCACAAACACTTGGGCTCTGAACTTGTTTAGGCTACTAAAACTTCCAACGTACACAGCCTCTCCTGCTCAATCTGGCCAGAGCTCAACACCGAAATTGTGAACGTCCAGCGATTGCTCCTACACTAAAGGTGCCAGCCCTGAAAGCTCTTGCTGCTCCTCATCTCCCACTGGTAACCTCTCAAACGAACCACAAACACTTGGGCTCTGAACTTGTTTAGCCTACTAAAACTTCCAACGTACACAGCCTCTCCTGCTCAATCTGGCCAGAGCTCAACACCGAAATTGCGAACGTCCAGCGATTGCTCCTACACTAAAGGTGCCAGCCCTGAAAGCTCTTGCTGGTCCTCATCTCCCACTGGTAACCTCTCAAACGAACCACAAACACTTGGGCTCTGAACTTGTTTAGCCTACTAAAACTTCCAACGTACACAGCCTCTCCTGCTCAATCTGCCCAAAATTCAACTCCGAAATTGTGAACGTCCAGCGATTGCTCCTACACTAAAGGTGCCAGCCCTGAAAGCTCTTGCTGGTCCTCATCTCCCACTGGTAACCTCTCAAACGAACCACAAACACTTGGGCTCTGAACTTGTTTAGGCTACTAAAACTTCCAACATACACAGCCTCTCCTGCTCAATCTGGCCAGAGCTCAACACCGAAATTGCGAACGTCCGACGATTGCTCCTACACTAAAGGTGCCAGCCCTGAAAGCTCTTGCTGGTCCTCATCTCCCACTGGTAACCTCTCAAACGAACCACAAACACTTGGCCTCTGAACTTGTTTAGCCTACTAAAACTTCCAACGTACACAGCCTCTCCTGCTCAATCTGGCCAGAGCTCAACACCGAAATTGCGAACGTCCGGCGATTGCTCCTACACTAAAGGTGCCAGCCCTGAAAGCTCTTGCTGGTCCTCATCTCCCACTGGTAACCTCTCAAACGAAACACAAACACTTGGGCTCTGAACTTGTTTAGCCTACTAAAACTTCCAACGTACACAGCCTCTCCTGCTCAATCTGGCCAGAGCTCAACACCGAAATTGCGAACGTCCAGCGATTGCTCCTACACTAAAGGTGCCAGCCCTGAAAGCTCTTGCTGGTCCTCATCTCCCACTGGTAACCTCTCAAACGAAACACAAACACTTGGCCTCTGAACTTGTTTAGCCTACTAAAACTTCCAATGTACACAGCCTCTCCTGCTCAATCTGGCCAGAGCTCAACACCGAAATTGCGAACGTCCAGCGATTGCTCCTACATTAAAGGTGCCAGCCCTGAAAGCTCTTGCTGCTCCTCATCTCCCACTGGTAACCTCTCAAACGAACCACAAACACTTGGGCTCTGAACTTGTTTAGCCTACTAAAACTTCCAACGTACACAGCCTCTCCTGCTCAATCTGCCCAAAATTCAACTCCGAAATTGTAAACGTCCAGCGATTGCTCCTACACTAAAGGTGCCAGCCCTGAAAGCTCTTGCTGGTCCTCATCTCCCACTGGTAACCTCTCAAACGAACCACAAACACTTGGGCTCTGAACTTGTTTAGCCTACTAAAACTTCCAACGTACACAGCCTCTCCTGCTCAATCTGGCCAGAGCTCAACACCGAAATTGCGAACGTCCAGCGATTGCTCCTACACTAAAGGTGCCAGCCCTGAAAGCTCTTGCTGGTCCTCATCTCCCACTGGTAACCTCTCAAACGAACCACAAACACTTGGCCTCTGAACTTGTTTAGCCTACTAAAACTTCCAACGTACACAGCCTCTCCTGCTCAATCTGGCCAGAGCTCAACACCGAAATTGCGAACGTCCAGCGATTGCTCCTACACTAAAGGTGCCAGCCCTGAAAGCTCTTGCTGGTCCTCATCTCCCACTGGTAACCTCTCAAACGAACCACAAACACTTGGGCTCTGAACTTGTTTAGCCTACTAAAACTTCCAACGTACACAGCCTCTCCTGCTCAATCTGGCCAGAGCTCAACACCGAAATTGCGAACGTCCGGCGATTGCTCCTACACTAAAGGTGCCAGCCCTGAAAGCTCTTGCTGGTCCTCATCTCCCACTGGTAACCTCTCAAACGAAACACAAACACTTGGGCTCTGAACTTGTTTAGCCTACTAAAACTTCCAACGTACACAGCCTCTCCTGCTCAATCTGGCCAGAGCTCAACACCGAAATTGCGAACGTCCAGCGATTGCTCCTACACTAAAGGTGCCAGCCCTGAAAGCTCTTGCTGGTCCTCATCTCCCACTGGTAACCTCTCAAACGAACCACAAACACTTGGGCTCTGAACTTGTTTAGCCTACTAAAACTTCCAACGTACACAGCCTCTCCTGCTCAATCTGGCCAGAGCTCAACACCGAAATTGCGAACGTCCAGCGATTGCTCCTACACTAAAGGTGCCAGCCCTGAAAGCTCTTGCTGGTCCTCATCTCCCACTGGTAACCTCTCAAACGAAACACAAACACTTGGCCTCTGAACTTGTTTAGCCTACTAAAACTTCCAACGTACACAGCCTCTCCTGCTCAATCTGCCCAAAATTCAACTCCGAAATTGTAAACGTCCAGCGATTGCTCCTACACTAAAGGTGCCAGCCCTGAAAGCTCTTGCTGGTCCTCATCTCCCACTGGTAACCTCTCAAACGAACCACAAACACTTGGGCTCTGAACTTGTTTAGCCTACTAAAACTTCCAACGTACACTGCCTCGCCTGCTCAATCTGGCCAGAGCTCAACACCGAAATTGCGAACGTCCAGCGATTGCTCCTACACTAAAGGTGCCAGCCCTGAAAGCTCTTGCTGGTCCTCATCTCCCACTGGTAACCTCTCAAACGAACCTCAAACACTTGGGCTCTGAATTTGTTTAGCCTACTGAAACTTCCAACGTACACAGCCTCTCCTGCTCAATCTGGCCAGAGCTCAACACCGAAAATGCGAACGTCCAACGATTGCTCCTACACTAAAGGTGCCAGCCCTGAAAGCTCTTGCTGGTCCTCATCTCCCACTGGTAACCTCTCAAACGAACCACAAACACTTGGGCTCTGAACTTGTTTAGCCTACTAAAACTTCCAACGTACACAGCCTCTCCTGCTCAATCTGCCCAAAATTCAACTCCGAAATTGTGAACGTCCAGCGATTGCTCCTACACTAAAGGTGCCAGCCCTGAAAGCTCTTGCTGGTCCTCATCTCCCACTGGTAACCTCTCAAACGAACCACAAACACTTGGCCTCTGAACTTGTTTAGCCTACTAAAACTTCCAACGTACACAGCCTCTCCTGCTCAATCTGGCCAAAATTCAACACCGAAATTGCGAACGTCCAGCGATTGCTCCTACATTAAAGGTGCCAGCCCTGAAAGCTCTTGCTGGTCCTCATCTCCCACTGGTAACCTCTCAAACGAACCGCAAACACTTGGGCTCTGAATTTGTTTAGTCTTCTGAAACTTCCAACGTACACAGCCTCTCCTGCTCAATCTGGCCAGAACTCAACACCGAAATTGCGAACGTCCAGCGATTGCTCCTATCACTAAAGGTGCCAGCCCTGAAAGCTCTTGCTGGTCCTCATCTCCCACTGGTAACCTCTCAAACAAACCACAAACACTTGGGCTCTGAACTTGTTTAGGCTACTAAAACTTCCAACGTACACAGCCTCTCCTGCTCAATCTGGCCAGAGCTCAACACCTAAATTGTGAACGTCCAGCGATTGCTCCTACACTAAAGGTGCCAGCCCTGAAAGCTCTTGCTGGTCCTCATCTCCCACTGGTAACCTCTCAAACGAACCACAAACACTTGGGCTCTGAACTTGTTTAGCCTACTAAAACTTCCAACGTACACAGCCTCTCCTGCTCAATCTGGCCAAAATTCAACACCGAAATTGCGAACGTCCGGCGATTGCTCCTACACTAAAGGTGCCAGCCCTGAAACCTCTTGCTGGTCCTCATCTCCCACTGGTAACCTCTCAAACGAACCACAAACACTTGGGCTCTGAACTTGTTTAGCCTACTAAAACTTCCAACGTACACAGCCTCTCCTGCTCAATCTGGCCAGAGCTCAACACCGAAATTGCGAACGTCCAGCGATTGCTCCTACACTAAAGGTGCCAGCCCTGAAAGCTCTTGCTGGTCCTCATCTCCCACTGGTAACCTCTCAAACGAACCACAAACACTTGGCCTCTGAACTTGTTTAGCCTACTAAAACTTCCAACGTACACAGCCTCTCCTGCTCAATCTGGCCAGAGCTCAACACCGAAATTGCGAACGTCCGGCGATTGCTCCTACACTAAAGGTGCCAGCCCTGAAAGCTCTTGCTGGTCCTCATCTCCCACTGGTAACCTCTCAAACGAAACACAAACACTTGGGCTCTGAACTTGTTTAGCCTACTAAAACTTCCAACGTACACAGCCTCTCCTGCTCAATCTGGCCAGAGCTCAACACCGAAATTGCGAACGTCCAGCGATTGCTCCTACACTAAAGGTGCCAGCCCTGAAAGCTCTTGCTGGTCCTCATCTCCCACTGGTAACCTCTCAAACGAACCACAAACACTTGGCCTCTGAACTTGTTTAGCCTACTAAAACTTCCAACGTACACAGCCTCTCCTGCTCAATCTGCCCAAAATTCAACTCCGAAATTGTAAACGTCCAGCGATTGCTCCTACACTAAAGGTGCCAGCCCTGAAAGCTCTTGCTGGTCCTCATCTCCCACTGGTAACCTCTCAAACGAACCACAAACACTTGGCCTCTGAACTTGTTTAGCCTACTAAAACTTCCAACGTACACAGCCTCTCCTGCTCAATCTGGCCAGAGCTCAACACCGAAATTGCGAACGTCCAGCGATTGCTCCTACACTAAAGGTGCCAGCCTCGAAGGCTCTTGCTGGTCCTCATCTCCCACTGGTAACCTCTCAAAAGAACCACAAACACTTGGCCTCTGAACTTGTTTAGGCTACTAAAACTTCCAACGTACACAGCCTCTCCTGCTCAATCTGGCCAAAATTCAACACCGAAATTGCGAACGTCCAGCGATTGCTCCTACACTAAAGGTGCCAGCCCTGAAAGCTCTTGCTGGTCCTCATCTCCCACTGGTAACCTCTCAAACGAACCACAAACACTTGGGCTCTGAACTTGTTTAGGCTACTAAAACTTCCAACGTACACAGCCTCTCCTGCTCAATCTGGCCAAAATTCAACACCGAAATTGCGAACGTCCGGCGATTGCTCCTACACTAAAGGTGCCAGCCCTGAAAGCTCTTGCTGGTCCTCATCTCCCACTCGTAACCTCTCAAACGAACCACAAACACTTGGGCTCTGAACTTGTTTAGCCTACTAAAACTTCCAACGTACACAGCCTCTCCTGCTCAATCTGGCCAGAGCTCAACTCCGAAATTGCGAACGTCCAGCGATTGCTCCTACACTAAAGGTGCCAGCCCTGAAAGCTCTTGCTGGTCCTCATCTCCCACTGGTAACCTCTCAAACGAACCACAAACACTTGGCCTCTGAACTTGTTTAGCCTACTAAAACTTCCAACGTACACAGCCTCTCCTGCTCAATCTGGCCAGAGCTCAACACCGAAATTGCGAACGTCCGGCGATTGCTCCTACACTAAAGGTGCCAGCCCTGAAAGCTCTTGCTGGTCCTCATCTCCCACTGGTAACCTCTCAAACGAACCACAAACACTTGGCCTCTGAACTTGTTTAGCCTACTAAAACTTCCAACGTACACAGCCTCTCCTGCTCAATCTGGCCAGAGCTCAACACCTAAATTGTGAACGTCCAGCGATTGCTCCTACACTAAAGGTGCCAGCCCTGAAAGCTCTTGCTGGTCCTCATCTCCCACTGGTAACCTCTCAAACGAACCACAAACACTTGGGCTCTGAACTTGTTTAGCCTACTAAAACTTCCAACGTACACAGCCTCTCCTGCTCAATCTGGCCAGAGCTCAACACCGAAATTGCGAACGTCCAGCGATTGCTCCTACACTAAAGGTGCCAGCCCTGAAAGCTCTTGCTGGTCCTCATCTCCCACTGGTAACCTCTCAAAAGAACCACAAACACTTGGCCTCTGAACTTGTTTAGCCTACTAAAACTTCCAACGTACACTCCCTCTCCTGCTCAATCTGGCCAGAGCTCAACACCGAAATTGCGAACGTCCAGCGATTGCTCCTACACTAAAGGTGCCAGCCCTGAAACCTCTTGCTGGTCCTCATCTCCCACTGGTAACCTCTCAAACGAACCACAAACACTTGGGCTCTGAACTTGTTTAGCCTACTAAAACTTCCAACGTACACAGCCTCTCCTGCTCAATCTGGCCAGAGCTCAACACCGAAATTGCGAACGTCCAGCGATTGCTCCTACACTAAAGGTGCCAGCCTCGAAGGCTCTTGCTGGTCCTCATCTCCCACTGGTAACCTCTCAAAAGAACCACAAACACTTGGCCTCTGAACTTGTTTAGGCTACTAAAACTTCCAACGTACACAGCCTCTCCTGCTCAATCTGGCCAAAATTCAACACCGAAATTGCGAACGTCCAGCGATTGCTCCTACACTAAAGGTGCCAGCCCTGAAAGCTCTTGCTGGTCCTCATCTCCCACTGGTAACCTCTCAAACGAACCACAAACACTTGGGCTCTGAACTTGTTTAGGCTACTAAAACTTCCAACATACACAGCCTCTCCTGCTCAATCTGGCCAAAATTCAACACCGAAATTGCGAACGTCCGGCGATTGCTCCTACACTAAAGGTGCCAGCCCTGAAAGCTCTTGCTGGTCCTCATCTCCCACTCGTAACCTCTCAAACGAACCACAAACACTTGGGCTCTGAACTTGTTTAGGCTACTAAAACTTCCAACGTACACAGCCTCTCCTGCTCAATCTGGCCAGAGCTCAACTCCGAAATTGCGAACGTCCAGCGATTGCTCCTACACTAAAGGTGCCAGCCCTGAAAGCTCTTGCTGGTCCTCATCTCCCACTGGTAACCTCTCAAACGAACCACAAACACTTGGGCTCTGAACTTGTTTAGCCTACTAAAACTTCCAACGTACACAGCCTCTCCTGCTCAATCTGGCCAGAGCTCAACACCGAAATTGCGAACGTCCGGCGATTGCTCCTACACTAAAGGTGCCAGCCCTGAAAGCTCTTGCTGGTCCTCATCTCCCACTGGTAACCTCTCAAACGAACCACAAACACTTGGCCTCTGAACTTGTTTAGCCTACTAAAACTTCCAACGTACACAGCCTCTCCTGCTCAATCTGGCCAGAGCTCAACACCTAAATTGTGAACGTCCAGCGATTGCTCCTACACTAAAGGTGCCAGCCCTGAAAGCTCTTGCTGGTCCTCATCTCCCACTGGTAACCTCTCAAACGAACCACAAACACTTGGGCTCTGAACTTGTTTAGCCTACTAAAACTTCCAACGTACACAGCCTCTCCTGCTCAATCTGGCCAGAGCTCAACACCGAAATTGCGAACGTCCAGCGATTGCTCCTACACTAAAGGTGCCAGCCCTGAAAGCTCTTGCTGGTCCTCATCTCCCACTGGTAACCTCTCAAACGAACCACAAACACTTGGCCTCTGAACTTGTTTAGCCTACTAAAACTTCCAACGTACACTCCCTCTCCTGCTCAATCTGGCCAGAGCTCAACACCGAAATTGCGAACGTCCGGCGATTGCTCCTACACTAAAGGTGCCAGCCCTGAAAGCTCTTGCTGGTCCTCATCTCCCACTGGTAACCTCTCAAACGAAACACAAACACTTGGGCTCTGAACTTGTTTAGCCTACTAAAACTTCCAACGTACACAGCCTCTCCTGCTCAATCTGGCCAGACCTCAACACCGAAATTGCGAACGTCCAGCGATTGCTCCTACACTAAAGGTGCCAGCCCTGAAAGCTCTTGCTGGTCCTCATCTCCCACTGGTAACCTCTCAAACGAACCACAAACACTTGGCCTCTGAACTTGTTTAGCCTACTAAAACTTCCAACGTACACAGCCTCTCCTGCTCAATCTGGCCAGAGCTCAACACCGAAATTGCGAACGTCCAGCGATTGCTCCTACACTAAAGGTGCCAGCCCTGAAGGCTCTTGCTGGTCCTCATCTCCCACTGGTAACCTCTCAAAAGAACCACAAACACTTGGCCTCTGAACTTGTTTAGGCTACTAAAACTTCCAACGTACACAGCCTCTCCTGCTCAATCTGGCCAAAATTCAACACCGAAATTGCGAACGTCCAGCGATTGCTCCTACACTAAAGGTGCCAGCCCTGAAAGCTCTTGCTGGTCCTCATCTCCCACTGGTAACCTCTCAAACGAACCACAAACACTTGGGCTCTGAACTTGTTTAGGCTACTAAAACTTCCAACATACACAGCCTCTCCTGCTCAATCTGGCCAAAATTCAACACCGAAATTGCGAACGTCCGGCGATTGCTCCTACACTAAAGGTGCCAGCCCTGAAAGCTCTTGCTGGTCCTCATCTCCCACTGGTAACCTCTCAAACGAACCACAAACACTTGGCCTCTGAACTTGTTTAGCCTACTAAAACTTCCAACGTACACAGCCTCTCCTGCTCAATCTGGCCAGAGCTCAACTCCGAAATTGCGAACGTCCAGCGATTGCTCCTACACTAAAGGTGCCAGCCCTGAAAGCTCTTGCTGGTCCTCATCTCCCACTGGTAACCTCTCAAACGAACCACAAACACTTGGCCTCTGAACTTGTTTAGCCTACTAAAACTTCCAACGTACACAGCCTCTCCTGCTCAATCTGGCCAGAGCTCAACACCGAAATTGCGAACGTCCGGCGATTGCTCCTACACTAAAGGTGCCAGCCCTGAAAGCTCTTGCTGGTCCTCATCTCCCACTGGTAACCTCTCAAACGAACCACAAACACTTGGGCTCTGAACTTGTTTAGCCTACTAAAACTTCCAACGTACACAGCCTCTCCTGCTCAATCTGGCCAGAGCTGAACACCGAAATTGCGAACGTCCAGCGATTGCTCCTACACTAAAGGTGCCAGCCCTGAAAGCTCTTGCTGCTCCTCATCTCCCACTGGTAACCTCTCAAACGAACCACAAACACTTGGGCTCTGAACTTGTTTAGCCTACTAAAACTTCCAACGTACACAGCCTCTCCTGCTCAATCTGCCCAAAATTCAACTCCGAAATTGTAAACGTCCAGCGATTGCTCCTACACTAAAGGTGCCAGCCCTGAAAGCTCTTGCTGGTCCTCATCTCCCACTGGTAACCTCTCAAACGAACCACAAACACTTGGGCTCTGAACTTGTTTAGCCTACTAAAACTTCCAACGTACACTGCCTCGCCTGCTCAATCTGGCCAGAGCTCAACACCGAAATTGCGAACGTCCAGCGATTGCTCCTACACTAAAGGTGCCAGCCCTGAAAGCTCTTGCTGGTCCTCATCTCCCACTGGTAACCTCTCAAACGAACCACAAACACTTGGGCTCTGAATTTGTTTAGCCTACTGAAACTTCCAACGTACACAGCCTCTCCTGCTCAATCTGGCCAGAGCTCAACACCGAAATTGCGAACGTCCAACGATTGCTCCTACACTAAAGGTGCCAGCCCTGAAAGCTCTTGCTGGTCCTCATCTCCCACTGGTAACCTCTCAAACGAACCACAAACACATCTGAACTTGTTTAGCCTACTAAAACTTCCAACGTACACAGCCTCTCCTGCTCAATCTGCCCAAAATTCAACTCCGAAATTGTGAACGTCCAGCGATTGCTCCTACACTAAAGGTGCCAGCCCTGAAAGCTCTTGCTGCTCCTCATCTCCCACTGGTAACCTCTCAAACGAACCACAAACACTTGGGCTCTGAACTTGTTTAGCCTACTAAAACTTCCAACGTACACAGCCTCTCCTGCTCAATCTGGCCAAAATTCAACACCGAAATTGCGAACGTCCAGCGATTGCTCCTACATTAAAGGTGCCAGCCCTGAAAGCTCTTGCTGGTCCTCATCTCCCACTGGTAACCTCTCAAACGAACCGCAAACACTTGGGCTCTGAATTTGTTTAGCCTACTGAAACTTCCAACGTACACAGCCTCTCCTGCTCAATCTGGCCAGAACTCAACACCGAAATTGCGAACGTCCAGCGATTGCTCCTATCACTAAAGGTGCCAGCCCTGAAAGCTCTTGCTGGTCCTCATCTCCCACTGGTAACCTCTCAAACAAACCACAAACACTTGGGCTCTGAACTTGTTTAGGCTACTAAAACTTCCAACGTACACAGCCTCTCCTGCTCAATCTGGCCAGACCTCAACACCGAAATTGCGAACGTCCAGCGATTGCTCCTACACTAAAGGTGCCAGCCCTGAAAGCTCTTGCTGGTCCTCATCTCCCACTGGTAACCTCTCAAACGAACCACAAACACTTGGCCTCTGAACTTGTTTAGCCTACTAAAACTTCCAATGTACACAGCCTCTCCTGCTCAATCTGGCCAGAGCTCAACACGAAATTGCGAACGTCCAGCGATTGCTCCTACACTAAAGGTGCCAGCCCTGAAGGCTCTTGCTGGTCCTCATCTCCCACTGGTAACCTCTCAAAAGAACCACAAACACTTGGGCTCTGAACTTGTTTAGCCTACTAAAACTTCCAACGTACACAGCCTCTCCTGCTCAATCTGGCCAAAATTCAACACCGAAATTGCGAACGTCCGGCGATTGCTCCTACACTAAAGGTGCCAGCCCTGAAAGCTCTTGCTGGTCCTCATCTCCCACTGGTAACCTCTCAAACGAACCACAAACACTTGGCCTCTGAACTTGTTTAGCCTACTAAAACTTCCAACGTACACAGCCTCTCCTGCTCAATCTGGCCAGAGCTCAACACCGAAATTGCGAACGTCCAGCGATTGCTCCTACACTAAAGGTGCCAGCCTGAAAGCTCTTGCTGCTCCTCATCTCCCACTGGTAACCTCTCAAACGAACCACAAACACTTGGCCTCTGAACTTGTTTAGGCTACTAAAACTTCCAACGTACACAGCCTCTCCTGCTCAATCTGGCCAGAGCTCAACACCGAAATTGCGAACGTTCCGGCGATTGCTCCTACACTAAAGGTGCCAGCCCTGAAAGCTCTTGCTGGTCCTCATCTCCCACTGGTAACCTCTCAAACGAACCACAAACACTTGGGCTCTGAACTTGTTTAGCCTACTAAAACTTCCAACGTACACAGCCTCTCCTGCTCAATCTGGCCAAAATTCAACACCGAAATTGCGAACGTCCGGCGATTGCTCCTACACTAAAGGTGCCAGCCCTGAAAGCTCTTGCTGGTCCTCATCTCCCACTGGTAACCTCTCAAAAGAACCACAAACACTTGGCCTCTGAACTTGTTTAGGCTACTAAAACTTCCAACATACACAGCCTCTCCTGCTCAATCTGGCCAAAATTCAACACCGAAATTGCGAACGTTCCAGCGATTGCTCCTACACTAAAGGTGCCAGCCCTGAAAGCTCTTGCTGGTCCTCATCCCCCACTGGTAACCTCTCAAACGAACCACAAACACTTGGGCTCTGAACTTGTTTAGGCTACTAAAACTTCCAACATACACAGCCTCTCCTGCTCAATCTGGCCAAAATTCAACACCGAAATTGCGAACGTCCGGCGATTGCTCCTACACTAAAGGTGCCAGCCCTGAAAGCTCTTGCTGGTCCTCATCTCCCACTGGTAACCTCTCAAACGAACCACAAACACTTGGGCTCTGAACTTGTTTAGCCTACTAAAACTTCCAACGTACACAGCCTCTCCTGCTCAATCTGGCCAGAGCTCAACACCGAAATTGCGAACGTCCAGCGATTGCTCCTACACTAAAGGTGCCAGCCCTGAAAGCTCTTGCTGGTCCTCATCTCCCACTGGTAACCTCTCAAACGAACCACAAACACTTGGGCTCTGAACTTGTTTAGCCTACTAAAACTTCCAACGTACACAGCCTCTCCTGCTCAATCTGGCCAGAGCTCAACACCGAAATTGCGAACGTCCAGCGATTGCTCCTACACTAAAGGTGCCAGCCCTGAAAGCTCTTGCTGGTCCTCATCTCCCACTGGTAACCTCTCAAACGAAACACAAACACTTGGGCTCTGAACTTGTTTAGCCTACTAAAACTTCCAACGTACACAGCCTCTCCTGCTCAATCTGGCCAGAGCTCAACACCGAAATTGCGAACGTCCAGCGATTGCTCCTACACTAAAGGTGCCAGCCCTGAAAGCTCTTGCTGCTCCTCATCTCCCACTGGTAACCTCTCAAACGAACCACAAACACTTGGCCTCTGAACTTGTTTAGCCTACTAAAACTTCCAACGTACACAGCCTCTCCTGCTCAATCTGGCCAAAATTCAACTCCGAAATTGTAAACGTCCAGCGATTGCTCCTACACTAAAGGTGCCAGCCCTGAAAGCTCTTGCTGGTCCTCATCTCCCACTGGTAACCTCTCAAACGAACCACAAACACTTGGGCTCTGAACTTGTTTAGCCTACTAAAACTTCCAACGTACACTGCCTCGCCTGCTCAATCTGGCCAGAGCTCAACACCGAAATTGCGAACGTCCAGCGATTGCTCCTACACTAAAGGTGCCAGCCCTGAAAGCTCTTGCTGGTCCTCATCTCCGACTGGTAACCTCTCAAACGAACCACAAACACTTGGGCTCTGAATTTGTTTAGCCTACTGAAACTTCCAACGTACACAGCCTCTCCTGCTCAATCTGGCCAGAGCTCAACACCGAAAATGCGAACGTCCAACGATTGCTCCTACACTAAAGGTGCCAGCCCTGAAAGCTCTTGCTGGTCCTCATCTCCCACTGGTAACTTCTCAAACGAACCACAAACACTTGGGCTCTGAACTTGTTTAGCCTACTAAAACTTCCAACGTACACAGCCTCTCCTGCTCAATCTGGCCAAAATTCAACACCGAAATTGCGAACGTCCGGCGATTGCTCCTACACTAAAGGTGCCAGCCCTGAAAGCTCTTGCTGGTCCTCATCTCCCACTGGTAACCTCTCAAACGAACCACAAACACTTGGGCTCTGAACTTGTTTAGCCTACTAAAACTTCCAATGTACACAGCCTCTCCTGCTCAATCTGGCCAGAGCTCAACACCGAAATTGCGAACGTCCAGCGATTGCTCCTACACTAAAGGTGCCAGCCCTGAAAGCTCTTGCTGCTCCTCATCTCCCACTGGTAACCTCTCAAACGAACCACAAACACTTGGCCTCTGAACTTGTTTAGGCTACTAAAACTTCCAACGTACACAGCCTCTCCTGCTCAATCTGGCCAGAGCTCAACACCGAAATTGCGAACGTCCGGCGATTGCTCCTACACTAAAGGTGCCAGCCCTGAAAGCTCTTGCTGGTCCTCATCTCCCACTGGTAACCTCTCAAACGAAACACAAACACTTGGGCTCTGAACTTGTTTAGCCTACTAAAACTTCCAACGTACACAGCCTCTCCTGCTCAATCTGGCCAAAATTCAACACCGAAATTGCGAACGTCCGGCGATTGCTCCTACACTAAAGGTGCCAGCCCTGAAAGCTCTTGCTGGTCCTCATCTCCCACTGGTAACCTCTCAAACGAACCACAAACACTTGGGCTCTGAACTTGTTTAGGCTACTAAAACTTCCAACATACACAGCCTCTCCTGCTCAATCTGGCCAAAATTCAACACCGAAATTGCGAACGTCCGGCGATTGCTCCTACACTAAAGGTGCCAGCCCTGAAAGCTCTTGCTGGTCCTCATCTCCCACTGGTAACCTCTCAAACGAACCACAAACACTTGGGCTCTGAACTTGTTTAGCCTACTAAAACTTCCAATGTACACGGCCTCTCCTGCTCAATCTGGCCAGAGCTCAACACCGAAATTGCGAACGTCCAGCGATTGCTCCTACACTAAAGGTGCCAGCCCTGAAAGCTCTTGCTGGTCCTCATCTCCCACTGGTAACCTCTCAAACGAACCACAAACACTTGGGCTCTGAACTTGTTTAGCCTACTAAAACTTCCAACGTACACAGCCTCTCCTGCTCAATCTGGCCAGAGCTCAACACCGAAATTGCGAACGTCCGGCGATTGCTCCTACACTAAAGGTGCCAGCCCTGAAAGCTCTTGCTGGTCCTCATCTCCCACTGGTAACCTCTCAAAAGAACCACAAACACTTGGCCTCTGAACTTGTTTAGCCTACTAAAACTTCCAACGTACACAGCCTCTCCTGCTCAATCTGGCCAGAGCTCAACACCGAAATTGCGAACGTCCAGCGATTGCTCCTACACTAAAGGTGCCAGCCCTGAAAGCTCTTGCTGGTCCTCATCTCCCACTGGTAACCTCTCAAACGAACCACAAACACTTGGCCTCTGAACTTGTTTAGCCTACTAAAACTTCCAACGTACACAGCCTCTCCTGCTCAATCTGGCCAAAATTCAACTCCGAAATTGTAAACGTCCAGCGATTGCTCCTACACTAAAGGTGCCAGCCCTGAAAGCTCTTGCTGGTCCTCATCTCCCACTGGTAACCTCTCAAACGAACCACAAACACTTGGGCTCTGAACTTGTTTAGCCTACTAAAACTTCCAACGTACACTGCCTCGCCTGCTCAATCTGGCCAGAGCTCAACACCGAAATTGCGAACGTCCAGCGATTGCTCCTACACTAAAGGTGCCAGCCCTGAAAGCTCTTGCTGGTCCTCATCTCCGACTGGTAACCTCTCAAACGAACCACAAACACTTGGGCTCTGAATTTGTTTAGCCTACTGAAACTTCCAACGTACACAGCCTCTCCTGCTCAATCTGGCCAGAGCTCAACACCGAAAATGCGAACGTCCAACGATTGCTCCTACACTAAAGGTGCCAGCCCTGAAAGCTCTTGCTGGTCCTCATCTCCCACTGGTAACCTCTCAAACGAACCACAAACACTTGGGCTCTGAACTTGTTTAGCCTACTAAAACTTCCAACGTACACAGCCTCTCCTGCTCAATCTGCCCAAAATTCAACTCCGAAATTGTGAACGTCCAGCGATTGCTCCTACACTAAAGGTGCCAGCCCTGAAAGCTCTTGCTGGTCCTCATCTCCCACTGGTAACCTCTCAAAAGAACCACAAACACTTGGCCTCTGAACTTGTTTAGCCTACTAAAACTTCCAACGTACACAGCCTCTCCTGCTCAATCTGGCCAAAATTCAACACCGAAATTGCGAACGTCCAGCGATTGCTCCTACATTAAAGGTGCCAGCCCTGAAAGCTCTTGCTGCTCCTCATCTCCCACTGGTAACCTCTCAAACGAACCGCAAACACTTGGGCTCTGAATTTGTTTAGCCTACTGAAACTTCCAACGTACACAGCCTCTCCTGCTCAATCTGGCCAGAACTCAACACCGAAATTGCGAACGTCCAGCGATTGCTCCTATCACTAAAGGTGCCAGCCCTGAAAGCTCTTGCTGGTCCTCATCTCCCACTGGTAACCTCTCAAACAAACCACAAACACTTGGGCTCTGAACTTGTTTAGGCTACTAAAACTTCCAACGTACACAGCCTCTCCTGCTCAATCTGGCCAGAGCTCAACACCGAAATTGTGAACGTCCAGCGATTGCTCCTACACTAAAGGTGCCAGCCCTGAAAGCTCTTGCTGGTCCTCATCTCCCACTGGTAACCTCTCAAACGAACCACAAACACTTGGCCTCTGAACTTGTTTAGCCTACTAAAACTTCCAACGTACACAGCCTCTCCTGCTCAATCTGGCCAGAGCTCAACACCTAAATTGCGAACGTCCAGCGATTGCTCCTACACTAAAGGTGCCAGCCCTGAAGGCTCTTGCTGGTCCTCATCTCCCACTGGTAACCTCTCAAAAGAACCACAAACACTTGGGCTCTGAACTTGTTTAGCCTACTAAAACTTCCAACGTACACAGCCTCTCCTGCTCAATCTGGCCAAAATTCAACACCGAAATTGCGAACGTCCGGCGATTGCTCCTACACTAAAGGTGCCAGCCCTGAAAGCTCTTGCTGGTCCTCATCTCCCACTGGTAACCTCTCAAACGAACCACAAACACTTGGGCTCTGAACTTGTTTAGCCTACTAAAACTTCCAACGTACACAGCCTCTCCTGCTCAATCTGGCCAGAGCTCAACACCGAAATTGCGAACGTCCGGCGATTGCTCCTACACTAAAGGTGCCAGCCCTGAAAGCTCTTGCTGGTCCTCATCTCCCACTGGTAACCTCTCAAACGAACCACAAACACTTGGCCTCTGAACTTGTTTAGGCTACTAAAACTTCCAACGTACACAGCCTCTCCTGCTCAATCTGGCCAGAGCTCAACACCGAAATTGCGAACGTCCGGCGATTGCTCCTACACTAAAGGTGCCAGCCCTGAAAGCTCTTGCTGGTCCTCATCTCCCACTGGTAACCTCTCAAACGAAACACAAACACTTGGGCTCTGAACTTGTTTAGCCTACTAAAACTTCCAACGTACACAGCCTCTCCTGCTCAATCTGGCCAAAATTCAACACCGAAATTGCGAACGTCCGGCGATTGCTCCTACACTAAAGGTGCCAGCCCTGAAAGCTCTTGCTGGTCCTCATCTCCCACTGGTAACCTCTCAAAAGAACCACAAACACTTGGCCTCTGAACTTGTTTAGGCTACTAAAACTTCCAACGTACACAGCCTCTCCTGCTCAATCTGGCCAAAATTCAACACCGAAATTGCGAACGTCCAGCGATTGCTCCTACACTAAAGGTGCCAGCCCTGAAAGCTCTTGCTGGTCCTCATCCCCCACTGGTAACCTCTCAAACGAACCACAAACACTTGGGCTCTGAACTTGTTTAGCCTACTAAAACTTCCAACATACACAGCCTCTCCTGCTCAATCTGGCCAAAATTCAACACCGAAATTGCGAACGTCCGGCGATTGCTCCTACACTAAAGGTGCCAGCCCTGAAAGCTCTTGCTGGTCCTCATCTCCCACTGGTAACCTCTCAAACGAACCACAAACACTTGGGCTCTGAACTTGTTTAGCCTACTAAAACTTCCAACGTACACAGCCTCTCCTGCTCCATCTGGCCAGAGCTCAACACCGAAATTGCGAACGTCCAGCGATTGCTCCTACACTAAAGGTGCCAGCCCTGAAAGCTCTTGCTGGTCCTCATCTCCCACTGGTAACCTCTCAAACGAACCACAAACACTTGGGCTCTGAACTTGTTTAGCCTACTAAAACTTCCAACGTACACAGCCTCTCCTGCTCAATCTGGCCAGAGCTCAACACCGAAATTGCGAACGTCCAGCAATTGCTCCTACACTAAAGGTGCCAGCCCTGAAATCTCTTGCTGCTCCTCATCTCCCACTGGTAACCTCTCAAACGAACCACAAACACTTGGCCTCTGAACTTGTTTAGCCTACTAAAACTTCCAACGTATACAGCCTCTCCTGCTCAATCTGCCCAAAATTCAACTCCGAAATTGTAAACGTCCAGCGATTGCTCCTACACTAAAGGTGCCAGCCCTGAAAGCTCTTGCTGGTCCTCATCTCCCACTGGTAACCTCTCAAACAAACCACAAACACTTGGCCTCTGAACTTGTTTAGCCTACTAAAACTTCCAACGTACACAGCCTCTCCTGCTCAATCTGGCCAGAGCTCAACACCGAAATTGCGAACGTCCAGCAATTGCTCCTACACTAAAGGTGCCAGCCCTGAAAGCTCTTGCTGGTCCTCATCTCCCACTGGTAACCTCTCAAACGAACCACAAACACTTGGCCTCTGAACTTGTTTAGCCTACTAAAACTTCCAACGTACACTGCCTCGCCTGCTCAATCTGGCCAGAGCTCAACACCGAAATTGCGAACGTCCAGCGATTGCTCCTACACTAAAGGTGCCAGCCCTGAAAGCTCTTGCTGGTCCTCATCTCCCACTGGTAACCTCTCAAACGAACCTCAAACACTTGGGCTCTGAATTTGTTTAGCCTACTGAAACTTCCAACGTACACAGCCTCTCCTGCTCAATCTGGCCAGAGCTCAACACCGAAAATGCGAACGTCCAACGATTGCTCCTACACTAAAGGTGCCAGCCCTGAAAGCTCTTGCTGGTCCTCATCTCCCACTGGTAACCTCTCAAACGAACCACAAACACTTGGGCTCTGAACTTGTTTAGCCTACTAAAACTTCCAACGTACACAGCCTCTCCTGCTCAATCTGGCCAAAATTCAACTCCGAAATTGTGAACGTCCAGCGATTGCTCCTACACTAAAGGTGCCAGCCCTGAAAGCTCTTGCTGGTCCTCATCTCCCACTGGTAACCTCTCAAACGAACCGCAAACACTTGGGCTCTGAATTTGTTTAGCCTACTGAAACTTCCAACGTACACAGCCTCTCCTGCTCAATCTGGCCAGAACTCAACACCGAAATTGCGAACGTCCAGCGATTGCTCCTATCACTAAAGGTGCCAGCCCTGAAAGCTCTTGCTGGTCCTCATCTCCCACTGGTAACCTCTCAAACAAACCACAAACACTTGGGCTCTGAACTTGTTTAGGCTACTAAAACTTCCAACGTACACAGCCTCTCCTGCTCAATCTGGCCAGAGCTCAACACCTAAATTGTGAACGTCCAGCGATTGCTCCTACACTAAAGGTGCCAGCCCTGAAAGCTCTTGCTGGTCCTCATCTCCCACTGGTAACCTCTCAAACGAACCACAAACACTTGGGCTCTGAACTTGTTTAGCCTACGAAAACTTCCAACGTACACAGCCTCTCCTGCTCAATCTGGCCAGAGCTCAACACCGAAATTGCGAACGTCCAGCGATTGCTCCTACACTAAAGGTGCCAGCCCTGAAGGCTCTTGCTGGTCCTCATCTCCCACTGGTAACCTCTCAAAAGAACCACAAACACTTGGGCTCTGAACTTGTTTAGCCTACTAAAACTTCCAACGTACACAGCCTCTCCTGCTCAATCTGGCCAAAATTCAACACCGAAATTGCGAACGTCCGGCGATTGCTCCTACACTAAAGGTGCCAGCCCTGAAAGCTCTTGCTGGTCCTCATCTCCACTGGTAACCTCTCAAACGAACCACAAACACTTGGCCTCTGAACTTGTTTAGCCTACTAAAACTTCCAACGTACACAGCCTCTCCTGCTCAATCTGGCCAGAGCTCAACACCGAAATTGCGAACGTCCAGCGATTGCTCCTACACTAAAGGTGCCAGCCCTGAAAGCTCTTGCTGCTCCTCATCTCCCACTGGTAACCTCTCAAACGAACCACAAACACTTGGGCTCTGAACTTGTTTAGCCTACTAAAACTTCCAACGTACACAGCTCTCCTGCTCAATCTGGCCAGAGCTCAACACCGAAATTGCGAACGTCCGGCGATTGCTCCTACACTAAAGGTGCCAGCCCTGAAAGCTCTTGCTGGTCCTCATCTCCCACTGGTAACCTCTCAAAAGAACCACAAACACTTGGCCTCTGAACTTGTTTAGCCTACTAAAACTTCCAACGTACACAGCCTCTCCTGCTCAATCTGGCCAAAATTCAACACCGAAATTGCGAACGTCCGGCGATTGCTCCTACACTAAAGGTGCCAGCCCTGAAAGCTCTTGCTGGTCCTCATCTCCCACTGGTAACCTCTCAAACGAACCACAAACACTTGGCCTCTGAACTTGTTTAGCCTACTAAAACTTCCAACGTACACAGCCTCTCCTGCTCAATCTGGCCAGAGCTCAACACCGAAATTGCGAACGTCCAGCGATTGCTCCTACACTAAAGGTGCCAGCCCTGAAAGCTCTTGCTGCTCCTCATCTCCACTGGTAACCTCTCAAACGAACCACACAAACACTTGGCCTCTGAACTTGTTTAGGCTACTAAAACTTCCAACGTACACAGCCTCTCCTGCTCAATCTGGCCAGAGCTCAACACCGAAATTGCGAACGTCCGGCGATTGCTCCTACACTAAAGGTGCCAGCCCTGAAAGCTCTTGCTGGTCCTCATCTCCCACTGGTAACCTCTCAAACGAACCACAAACACTTGGGCTCTGAACTTGTTTAGCCTACTAAAACTTCCAACGTACACAGCCTCTCCTGCTCAATCTGGCCAAAATTCAACACCGAAATTGCGAACGTCCGGCGATTGCTCCTACACTAAAGGTGCCAGCCCTGAAAGCTCTTGCTGGTCCTCATCTCCCACTGGTAACCTCTCAAAAGAACCACAAACACTTGGCCTCTGAACTTGTTTAGGGCTACTAAAACTTCCAACATACACAGCCTCTCCTGCTCAATCTGGCCAAAATTCAACACCGAAATTGCGAACGTCCAGCGATTGCTCCTACACTAAAGTGCCAGCCCTGAAAGCTCTTGCTGGTCCTCATCCCCCACTGGTAACCTCTCAAACGAACCACAAACACTTGGGCTCTGAACTTGTTTAGGCTACTAAAACTTCCAACATACACAGCCTCTCCTGCTCAATCTGGCCAAAATTCAACACCGAAATTGCGAACGTCCGGCGATTGCTCCTACACTAAAGGTGCCAGCCCTGAAAGCTCTTGCTGGTCCTCATCTCCCACTGGTAACCTCTCAAACGAACCACAAACACTTGGGCTCTGAACTTGTTTAGCCTACTAAAACTTCCAACGTACACAGCCTCTCCTGCTCAATCTGGCCAGAGCTCAACACCGAAATTGCGAACGTCCAGCGATTGCTCCTACACTAAAGGTGCCAGCCCTGAAAGCTCTTGCTGGTCCTCATCTCCCACTGGTAACCTCTCAAACGAACCACAAACACTTGGGCTCTGAACTTGTTTAGCCTACTAAAACTTCCAACGTACACAGCCTCTCCTGCTCAATCTGGCCAGAGCTCAACACCGAAATTGCGAACGTCCAGCGATTGCTCCTACACTAAAGGTGCCAGCCCTGAAAGCTCTTGCTGGTCCTCATCTCCCACTGGTAACCTCTCAAACGAAACACAAACACTTGGGCTCTGAACTTGTTTAGCCTACTAAAACTTCAACGTACACAGCCTCTCCTGCTCAATCTGGCCAGAGCTCAACACCGAAATTGCGAACGTCCAGCGATTGCTCCTACACTAAAGGTGCCAGCCCTGAAAGCTCTTGCTGCTCCTCATCTCCCACTGGTAACCTCTCAAACGAACCACAAACACTTGGCCTCTGAACTTGTTTAGCCTACTAAAACTTCCAACGTACACAGCCTCTCCTGCTCAATCTGGCCAAAATTCAACTCCGAAATTGTAAACGTCCAGCGATTGCTCCTACACTAAAGGTGCCAGCCCTGAAAGCTCTTGCTGGTCCTCATCTCCCACTGGTAACCTCTCAAACGAACCACAAACACTTGGGCTCTGAACTTGTTTAGCCTACTAAAACTTCCAAGTACACTGCCTCGCCTGCTCAATCTGGCCAGAGCTCAACACCGAAATTGCGAACGTCCAGCGATTGCTCCTACACTAAAGGTGCCAGCCCTGAAAGCTCTTGCTGGTCCTCATCTCCGACTGGTAACCTCTCAAACGAACCACAAACACTTGGGCTCTGAATTTGTTTAGCCTACTGAAACTTCCAACGTACACAGCCTCTCCTGCTCAATCTGGCCAGAGCTCAACACCGAAAATGCGAACGTCCAACGATTGCTCCTACACTAAAGGTGCCAGCCCTGAAAGCTCTTGCTGGTCCTCATCTCCCACTGGTAACTTCTCAAACGAACCACAAACACTTGGGCTCTGAACTTGTTTAGCCTACTAAAACTTCCAACGTACACAGCCTCTCCTGCTCAATCTGGCCAAAATTCAACACCGAAATTGCGAACGTCCGGCGATTGCTCCTACACTAAAGGTGCCAGCCCTGAAAGCTCTTGCTGGTCCTCATCTCCCACTGGTAACCTCTCAAACGAACCACAAACACTTGGGCTCTGAACTTGTTTAGCCTACTAAAACTTCCAATGTACACAGCCTCTCCTGCTCAATCTGGCCAGAGCTCAACACCGAAATTGCGAACGTCCAGCGATTGCTCCTACACTAAAGGTGCCAGCCCTGAAAGCTCTTGCTGCTCCTCATCTCCCACTGGTAACCTCTCAAACGAACCACAAACACTTGGCCTCTGAACTTGTTTAGGCTACTAAAAC
This sequence comes from Gavia stellata, assembly GCF_030936135.1. Lineage (NCBI taxonomy): Eukaryota > Metazoa > Chordata > Aves > Gaviiformes > Gaviidae > Gavia > Gavia stellata. Next base: position 47,045 of record NW_026776967.1, read on the forward strand.
TTCCAACGTACACAGCCTCTCCTGCTCAATCTGGCCAGAGCTCAACACCGAAATTGCGAACGTCCGGCGATTGCTCCTACACTAAAGGTGCCAGCCCTGAAAGCTCTTGCTGGTCCTCATCTCCCACTGGTAACCTCTCAAACGAAACACAAACACTTGGGCTCTGAACTTGTTTAGCCTACTAAAACTTCCAACGTACACAGCCTCTCCTGCTCAATCTGGCCAAAATTCAACACCGAAATTGCGAACGTCCGGCGATTGCTCCTACACTAAAGGTGCCAGCCCTGAAAGCTCTTGCTGGTCCTCATCTCCCACTGGTAACCTCTCAAACGAACCACAAACACTTGGGCTCTGAACTTGTTTAGGCTACTAAAACTTCCAACATACACAGCCTCTCCTGCTCAATCTGGCCAAAATTCAACACCGAAATTGCGAACGTCCGGCGATTGCTCCTACACTAAAGGTGCCAGCCCTGAAAGCTCTTGCTGGTCCTCATCTCCCACTGGTAACCTCTCAAACGAACCACAAACACTTGGGCTCTGAACTTGTTTAGCCTACTAAAACTTCCAATGTACACGGCCTCTCCTGCTCAATCTGGCAGAGCTCAACACCGAAATTGCGAACGTCCAGCGATTGCTCCCTACACTAAAGGTGCCAGCCCTGAAAGCTCTTGCTGGTCCTCATCTCCCACTGGTAACCTCTCAAACGAACCACAAACACTTGGGCTCTGAACTTGTTTAGCCTACTAAAACTTCCAACGTACACAGCCTCTCCTGCTCAATCTGGCCAGAGCTCAACACCGAAATTGCGAACGTCCGGCGATTGCTCCTACACTAAAGGTGCCAGCCCTGAAAGCTCTTGCTGGTCCTCATCTCCCACTGGTAACCTCTCAAAAGAACCACAAACACTTGGCCTCTGAACTTGTTTAGCCTACTAAAACTTCCAACGTACACAGCCTCTCCTGCTCAATCTGGCCAGAGCTCAACACCGAAATTGCGAACGTCCAGCGATTGCTCCTACACTAAAGGTGCCAGCCCTGAAAGCTCTTGCTGGTCCTCATCTCCCACTGGTAACCTCTCAAACGAACCACAAACACTTGGCCTCTGAACTTGTTTAGCCTACTAAAACTTCCAACGTACACAGCCTCTCCTGCTCAATCTGGCCAAAATTCAACTCCGAAATTGTAAACGTCCAGCGATTGCTCCTACACTAAAGGTGCCAGCCCTGAAAGCTCTTGCTGGTCCTCATCTCCCACTGGTAACCTCTCAAACGAACCACAAACACTTGGCCTCTGAACTTGTTTAGCCTACTAAAACTTCCAACGTACACTGCCTCGCCTGCTCAATCTGCCAGAGCTCAACACCGAAATTGCGAACGTCCAGCGATTGCTCCTACACTAAAGGTGCCAGCCCTGAAAGCTCTTGCTGGTCCTCATCTCCGACTGGTAACCTCTCAAACGAACCACAAACACTTGGGCTCTGAATTTGTTTAGCCTACTGAAACTTCCAACGTACACAGCCTCTCCTGCTCAATCTGGCCAGAGCTCAACACCGAAAATGCGAACGTCCAACGATTGCTCCTACACTAAAGGTGCCAGCCCTGAAAGCTCTTGCTGGTCCTCATCTCCACTGGTAACCTCTCAAACGAACCACAAACACTTGGGCTCTGAACTTGTTTAGCCTACTAAAACTTCCAACGTACACAGCCTCTCCTGCTCAATCTGCCCAAAATTCAACTCCGAAATTGTGAACGTCCAGCGATTGCTCCTACACTAAAGGTGCCAGCCCTGAAAGCTCTTGCTGGTCCTCATCTCCCACTGGTAACCTCTCAAAAGAACCACAAACACTTGGCCTCTGAACTTGTTTAGCCTACTAAAACTTCCAACGTACACAGCCTCTCCTGCTCAATCTGGCCAAAATTCAACACCGAAATTGCGAACGTCCCAGCGATTGCTCCTACATTAAAGGTGCCAGCCCTGAAAGCTCTTGCTGCTCCTCATCTCCCACTGGTAACCTCTCAAACGAACCGCAAACACTTGGGCTCTGAATTTGTTTAGCCTACTGAAACTTCCAACGTACACAGCCTCTCCTGCTCAATCTGGCCAGAACTCAACACCGAAATTGCGAACGTCCAGCGATTGCTCCTATCACTAAAGGTGCCAGCCCTGAAAGCTCTTGCTGGTCCTCATCTCCCACTGGTAACCTCTCAAACAAACCACAAACACTTGGGCTCTGAACTTGTTTAGGCTACTAAAACTTCCAACGTACACAGCCTCTCCTGCTCAATCTGGCCAGAGCTCAACACCGAAATTGTGAACGTCCAGCGATTGCTCCTACACTAAAGGTGCCAGCCCTGAAAGCTCTTGCTGGTCCTCATCTCCCACTGGTAACCTCTCAAACGAACCACAAACACTTGGCCTCTGAACTTGTTTAGCCTACTAAAACTTCCAACGTACACAGCCTCTCCTGCTCAATCTGGCCAGAGCTCAACACCTAAATTGCGAACGTCCAGCGATTGCTCCTACACTAAAGGTGCCAGCCCTGAAGGCTCTTGCTGGTCCCTCATCTCCCACTGGTAACCTCTCAAAAGAACCACAAACACTTGGGCTCTGAACTTGTTTAGCCTACTAAAACTTCCAACGTACACAGCCTCTCCTGCTCAATCTGGCCAAAATTCAACACCGAAATTGCGAACGTCCGGCGATTGCTCCTACACTAAAGGTGCCAGCCCTGAAAGCTCTTGCTGGTCCTCATCTCCCACTGGTAACCTCTCAAACGAACCACAAACACTTGGGCTCTGATACTTGTTTAGCCTACTAAAACTTCCAACGTACACAGCCTCTCCTGCTCAATCTGGCCAGAAGCTCAACACCGAAATTGCGAACGTCCGGCGATTGCTCCTACACTAAAGGTGCCAGCCCTGAAAGCTCTTGCTGGTCCTCATCTCCCACTGGTAACCTCTCAAACGAACCACAAACACTTGGCCTCTGAACTTGTTTAGGCTACTAAACTTCCAACGTACACAGCCTCTCCTGCTCAATCTGGCCAGAGCTCAACACCGAAATTGCGAACGTCCGGCGATTGCTCCTACACTAAAGGTGCCAGCCCTGAAAGCTCTTGCTGGTCCTCATCCCCACTGGTAACCTCTCAAACGAAACACAAACACTTGGGCTCTGAACTTGTTTAGCTACTAAAACTTCCAACGTACACAGCCTCTCCTGCTCAATCTGGCCAAAATCACACCGAAATTGCGAACGTCCGGCGATTGCTCCTACACTAAAGGTGCCAGCCCTGAAAGCTCTTGCTGGTCCTCATCTCCCACTGGTAACCTCTCAAAAGAACCACAAACACTTGGCCTCTGAACTTGTTTAGGCTACTAAAACTTCCAACGTACACAGCCTCTCCTGCTCAATCTGGCCAAAATTCAACACCGAAATTGCGAACGTCCAGCGATTGCTCCTACACTAAAGGTGCCAGCCCTGAAAGCTCTTGCTGGTCCTCATCCCCCACTGGTAACCTCTCAAACGAACCACAAACACTTGGGCTCTGAACTTGTTTAGCCTACTAAAACTTCCAACATACACAGCCTCTCCTGCTCAATCTGGCCAAATTCAACACCGAAATTGCGAACGTCCAGGCGATTGCTCCTACACTAAAGGTGCCAGCCCTGAAAGCTCTTGCTGTCCA